>NC_092246.1:1172500-1365000 GCF_036320965.1 Panulirus ornatus
TATATATATATATATATATATATATATATATATATATATATATATATATATATATATATATATCTTTCCTTTCCTTCATACTATTCGCCATTTCCCGCGTTAGCAAGGAAGCGTTAAGAACACAGGACTGGGCCTCTGAGAGAATATCCTCACCTGGCCTCGTTCTCTGTTCCTTCTTTTGGAAAATTAAAAAAAAAAATGAAGAGGGGAGGATTTCCAGCCCCCCGCTCCCTTCCCTTTTAGTCGCCTTCTACGACACGCAGGGAATACGTGGGAAGTATTCTTTCTCCCCATCCCCAGGGATATATATATATATAAGAGGGAGACCAAATTGGAGGTGGAAAGATGGAGTGAAAAAGATTTTGTGTGATCGGGGCCTGAACATGCAGGAGGGTGAAAGGAGGGCAAGGAATAGAGTGAATTGGAGCGATGTGGTATACCGGGGTTGACGTGCTGTCAGTGGATTGAATCAAGGCATGTGAAGCGTCTGGGGTAAACCATGGAAAGCTGTGTAGGTATGTATATTTGCGTGTGTGGGCGTATGTATATACATGTGTATGGGGGGGGGGGGGGCCATTTCTTTCGTCTGTTTCCTTGCGCTACCTCGCAAACGCGGGAGACAGCGACAAAGTATAATAAAAAAAAAATAATAAAAAAAAAAAAAAATATATATATATATATATATATATATATATATATATATATATATATATATATATATATATATATGATAATTTCTTATACAAAAAATCCGGTCACCAAATACAGGGTGAAGTATACCTTCCACAGATGATGAAGAAGCTGTCTTCATCATCATCATTTAAGGAACTGATTTACAAGTGGAACTCATCTATCATGAGTTATGATGATGGCATCACCGTCAGATTTACTGATGTACACATTGTAAACCAACGATGGATCTTGTATGTCAATATCACAGCCAAGTGGTAAGGTCTGCCAGTTCACAAATCTTTGATTAACAGTTCTTTTTGTTGTTCTTAGCACCAGTGAAATCCTGGAACACTTATCCTGGTGTCAAACATTATCCTATGACAAAGCATTGACAATGACTATCAAATGCAATATATATATATATATATATATATATATATATATATATATATATATATATATATATATATTCCTATGAGTCCACGGGGACTCATAGGAATATGTTGATCACGCGCAAAATTGTGATCCTTTCCAATATATATATATATATATATATATATATATATATATATATATATATATATATATATATATATATATATATGTATATATGTATATATATATTTGAGACCACAACTGAGACCGCAATCAAATAAATTCAGTCCTTACTAAAGGGGACCTGTATTTCATTTCCCTATGGTAAGGACGGAATACATAAATATGAATATATATGAGTATATATATATATATATATATATATATATATATATATATATATATATATATATATATATATATATATATATATTGATCACACTGGTCCGTGATGATAGTTATGAAGGTGAAATAGCAGCTCGGTAGGGGTTCAGATAATTCATTTCAACGTCATCTTTCTATACAAGCAGCACTACATGTTTCTATACAAGCATCACTACATGTTTCTATACATGCAGCACTACATGTTTCTATACAAGCATCACTACATGTTTCTATACAAGCAGCACTACATGTTTCTATACAAGCAGCACTACATGTTTCTATACAAGCAGCACTACATGTTTCTATACAAGCAGCACTACATGTTTCTATACAAGCATCACTACATGTTTCTATACAAGCATCACTACATGTTTCTATACAAGCAGCACTACATGTTTCTATACAAGCAGCACTACATGTTTCTATACAAGCAGCACTACATGTTTCTATACAAGCAGCACTACATGTTTCTATACAAGCATCACTACATGTTTCTATACAAGCATCACTACATGTTTCTATACAAGCAGCACTACATGTTTCTATACAAGCAGCACTACATGTTTCTATACAAGCAGCACTACATATTTCTATACAAGCATCACTACATGTTTCTATACAAGCATCACTACATGTTTCTATACAAGCAGCACTACATGTTTCTATACAAGCAGCACTACATGTTTCTATACAAGCAGCACTACATGTTTCTATACAAGCAGCACTACATGTTTCTATACAAGCAGCACTACATGTTTCTATACAAGCATCACTACATGTTTCTATACAAGCATCACTACATGTTTCTATACAAGCAGCACTACATGTTTCTATACAAGCAGCACTACATGTTTCTATACAAGCAGCACTACATGTTTCTATACAAGCATCACTACATGTTTCTATACATGCAGCACTACATGTTTCTATACAAGCATCACTACATGTTTCTATACAAGCAGCACTACATGTTTCTATACAAGCAGCACTACATGTTTCTATACAAGCAGCACTACATGTTTCTATACAAGCATCACTACATGTTTCTATACAAGCATCACTACATGTTTCTATACAAGCATCACTATATGTTTCTAAACAAGCAGCACTACATGTTTCTATACAAGCAGCACTACATGTTTCTATACAAGCATCACTACATGTTTCTATACAAGCATCACTACATGTTTCTATACAAGCAGCACTACATGTTTCTATACAAGCAGCACTACATGTTTCTATACAAGCAGCACTACATGTTTCTATACAAGCATCACTACATGTTTCTATACAAGCATCACTACATGTTTCTATACAAGCATCACTACATGTTTCTATACAAGCAGCACTACATGTTTCTATACAAGCATCACTACATGTTTCTATACAAGCATCACTACATGTTTCTATACAAGCATCACTACATGTTTCTATACAAGCATCACTACATGTTTCTATACAAGCAGCACTACATGTTTCTATACAAGCATCACTACATGTTTCTATACAAGCATCACTACATGTTTCTATACAAGCATCACTACATGTTTCTATACAAGCATCACTACATGTTTCTATACAAGCATCACTACATGTTTCTATACAAGCATCACTACATGTTTCTATACAAGCATCACTACATGTTTCTATACAAGCATCACTACATGTTTCTATACAAGCAGCACTACATGTTTCTATATAAACAGCCAATCTGCCTCATCATCAGGCGCAAACAATTCATAAAGGTTTGAACTCCCAACTTCACCATACATATTCCGTCTGTCTTGAGCCATTTGTATGATGGTGTTAGGAACTAAACACTTTATGAATGTCTGCACCTGATGATGAAGCGGATTGTCTCTGATACATAGCGATGCTGGAATAGAAAAATGACATTGTACATAAAATCATCTGAACGACTGAATTACGACCTCACCTTCATATATATATATATATATATATATATATATATATATATATATATATATATATATATATATATATATATATATATATAAATTTCAGTTTGTGCCTCTGGTCAAGTTGAGAAAGGTACACCAATTGTTTTAGCACGTCAAATGTTTTCTTACAAAAGAAAAATAAATGATGCACATATGACATACGTGTGATCAATACCCACTTATTGATTCACTTGCAGATCTCCACTGGTATATCATCACACATGAGGAAGATGGTTTTCTTTCTTGGTGATTTTACGCCAACGTTTCACATTATGACTCGCACATACACCTGCAACTAAGATCTTCAACTTCCAACTTTCACACGAAACGCTTAAGTAAAAAATATAATTCACCGCTTAATGATCGATATCAGGGGAGCAAGTGGGAGCCCAGGAGGCGCCCATCAGACGCAACACAGAGATAAGGACGTCACATGTAAACACAAACCTCCAGACCTGTACACTGCTGACCTGCTTCACACGTATTAACACTTCTCCGCCGCCTGGAGATTTCAACGTCCAAACACGTAGTAATCCAATGACGTATTCTGTAGAAGTGGTGGCTTCAAAACTATCCCTACACTGAATTATCACTTACACATCTGACAGTGTGACACTTGTTCATCCTTGTGTGTTATGAGAGACGAGATCACGTATGTGAAGTAGCGGGAATGCCTCATAAGGAGAAACTGAGAGGAAGATCAGACATATACCGTGGAGACCTCGTTAACATAGCCACCACTGACCTGTCGGTCGTTGCTACTGCGATGGAACGCAATGCGTCATTTGTTCTATTTCGCAAAAGTCCCTCTTGTTACGTCGACACTGTGTGTCAACAGTTTACAAACGACGCCATATTGAAAACTTTAAGAAATCCATAAATTCGCGGATAGTAATTTCGCGTTTATATCTGTCATGATATATGTGTCAAGTTCTGACAGACAAGGTTTAGGAATTTATATGTAAAATACAATGAATCAATTGAAGCTTATTCATTTGCAGTGCAGTCTATGAGATAATTAATGGAATGTTAAGAATTTCGCGAATATGTTGTACTCAGTGAGTCAGCGGTCAACACAGTCAGGCCACAGCCTCGCATATCCACATTTAGAAATACTCTGTGTTGTGATACCAAATATCATGATATTTTAAGGAAAGACTAATATGTATTGATACAAAACTTCTATCTATATCATTCATGTTCATCGTCAATGACTTTGAACTCTAATCTTTATGATCAAATGTACTGAGGAATAAAACATTATATCTGGTTTATAGTACAGTACATTCATTCTGGTAGCAATACAGTGTCTGATAAACTAGGCTTAGGTTTATGCCTCAGGGACTAACACGTCAGTAAACTGCTTTAGTGAGGCTACGAGGTTTATATAGAACAGTAGAGAAATAAAGAAAATAAAAAAAAAATCATAGTTAATACCTTTCCATAAAAAGATTGTCATATATTATGGTGTTAATAGTGCTTATCATGGAGAAGCTATAGTCAGTATGTTCAGGATTATGTCATTCAAAGAAACAAGAGTATGATGGCGGGGTCAATCCTCCTGTGGTAGCACGGGTGGATGACCAGGATGCAGGGAGCTGGCCTGTCCCTGGGAGTGGTCGCCTTACCCGCTGTCACTCGTCCTCCACCATCATCTACACCCTCCAGCCATCCTACTATCTTAAGTGACTACTATTAGTGTGTTAGGCTAGAGACTTACTTTCGTTTGCCCCGTTTCTTGATACTATATATATATATATATATATATATATATATATATATATATATATATATATATATATATATGTATATTTTTTTTTTCGCTGTCTCCCGCGTTTGCGAGGTAGCGCAAGGAAGCAGACGAAAGAAATGGCCCAACCCACCCCCATACACATGTGTATACATACACGTCCACACACGCAAATATGCATACCTACACAGCTTTCCATGGTTTACCCCAGACGCTTCATATGCCCTGATTCAATCCACTGACAGCACGTCAACCCCGGTATACCACATCGATCCAATTCACTCTATTCATTGCCCTCCTTTCACCCTCCTGCATGTTCAGGCCCCGATCACACAAAATCTTTTTCACTCCATCTTTCCACCTCCAATTTGGTCTCCCACTTCTCGTTCCCTCCACCTCCGACACATATATCCTCTTGGTCAATCTTTCCTCACTCATTCTCTCCATGTGTCCAAACCATTTCAAAACACCCTCTTCTGCTCTCTCAACCACGCTCTTTTTATTTCCACACATCTCTCTTACCCTTACGTTACTTACTCGATCAAACCACCTCACACCACACACTATCCTCAAACATCTCATTTCCAGCACATCCATCCTCCTGCGCACAACTCTATCCATAGCCCACGCCTCGCAACCATACAACATTGTTGGAACCACTATTCCTTCAAACATACCCATTTTTGCTTTCCGAGATAATGTTCTCGACTTCCGCACATTCTTCAAGGCTCCCAGGATTTTCGCCCCCTCCCCCACCCTATGATCCACTTCCGCTTCCATGGTTCCATCCGCTGCCAGATACCTCTAGCTAATCATATCTAACAAGATTACCCTCAAGAGGCCAAGATAGATGCAGTTTAGTGCAGAGGTAGTAAAAGCTTTGTGGAAGATGAAAGCCGGCAAGGCAGCAGGTTTGGATGGTATTGCAGTGGAATTTATTAAAAAAGGGGGTGACTGTATTATTGACTGGTTGGTAAGGTTATTTAATATATGTATGACTCATTGTGAGGTGCCTGAGGATTGGCGGAATGCTTGCATAGTGCCATTGTACAAAGGCAAAGGGGATAAAAGTGAGTGTTCAAATTGCAGAGGTATAAGTTTGTTGAGTATTCCTGGTAAATTATATGGGAGGATATTGATTGAGAGGGTGAAGGCATGTACAGAGCATCAGATTGGGGAAGAGCAGTGTGGTTTCAGAAGTGGTAGAGGATGTGTGGATCAGGTGTTTGCTTTGAAGAATGTATGTGAGAAATACTTAGAAAAGCAAATGGATTTGTATGTAGCATTTATGGATCTGGAGAAGGCATATGATAGAGTTGATAGCGAAGCTCTGTGGAAGGTATTAAGGATACATGGTGTGGGAGGGAAGTTGTTAGAAGCAATGAATTTTTTTTATCAAGGATGTAAGACGTGTGCGTTTAGGAAGAGAGGAAAGTGATTGGTTTTCAGTGAATGTTTGTTTGCGGCAGGGGTGTGTGATGTCTCCATGGTTGTTTGATTTGTTTATGGATGGGGTTGTTAGGGAGGTGAATGCAAGAGTTTTAGAAAGAGGGGCAAGTATGCAGTCTGTTGGGGATGAGAGAGCTTGGGAAATGAGTCAGTTGCTGTTCGCTGATGATACAGCGCTGGTGGCTGATTCATGTGAGAAACTGCAGAAGCTGGTGACTGAGTTTGGTAAAGTGTGTGAAAGAAGAAAGCTGAGAGTAAATGTGAATAAGAGCAAAGTTATTAGGTACTGTAGGGTTGAGGGACAAGTCAATTGGGAGGTAAGTTTGAATGGAGAAAAACTGGAGAAAGTGAAGTGTTTTAGATATCTAGGAGTGGATTTGGCAGTGGATGGAACTATGGAAGCGGAAGTGAATCATATGGTGGGGGAGGGGGGCGAAAGTTCTTGGAGCGTTGAAGAATGTGCGGAAGTCGAGAACGTTATCTTGGAAAGCAAAAATGGGTATGTTTGAAGGAATGGTGGTTCCAACAATGTTATATGGTTGCGAGGCGTGGGCTATAGGTAGAGTTGTGCGGAGGAGGGTGGATGTGCTGGAAATGAGATGTTTGAGAACAATATGTGGTGTGAGGTGGTTTGATCGAGTAAGTAATGAAAGGGTAACAGAGATGTGTGGTAATAAAAAGAGTGTGGTTGAGAGAAGAGGGTGTTTTGAAATGGTTTGTTCACATTGAGAGAATGGGTGAGGAAAGATTGACCAAGAGGATATATGTGTCATAGGTGGAGGGAACGAGAAGTGGGAGACCAAATTGAAGATGGAAAGATGGAGAGAAAAAGATTTTGAGTGGTCGGGGCCTAAACTTGCAGAGGGTGAAAGGCGTGCAAGGAATAGAGTGAATTGGAAGGACGTGGTATACCTGGGCCGACATGCTGTCAATTGATTGAACCAGGGCATGTTAAGCGTCTGGGGTAAACCATGGAAAGTTTTGTGGGGCCTGGATGTGGAAAGGGAGCTGTGGTTTCAGTGCATTATACATGACAGCTGAAGCAGGTGATAGCGATGCTGGTTTCCTGTGGGGTGGGGTAGCGATTTGAATAGATGAAGGCAAGCATGTATGAATATGTACTTGTGTATGTATGTAATGTCTGCGTATGTGTATGTATATGTGCGTATGTGTATATGAGTGGATTGGCCAATCTTCGTCTGTTTCCTGGCGCTACCTCGCTGCCGCGTGAAACAGCAATTATATATATACTTTATTTCATTTATTATAATTCGTCGCTGTCTCCCGCGTTAGCGGGGTAGCGCAAGGAAACAGACGAGAGAATGGCCCTACCCAACCACATACACTTGTATATACATACACGTCCACACACGCACATATACATGCCAATACATCTCAACGTATACATATATATACACACACAGACATATACATATATACACATGTACATAATTCATACTGTCTGCCCTTATTCATTCTCGTCGCCACCAAGCCACACATGAAATGACAACTCCCTCCCCCGCAAGTGCACGCGGTAGCACTAGGAAAAGACAATAAAGACTACATTCGTTCACACTCAGTCTCTAGCTGTCATATATAATGCATCGAAACCACAGCTCCCTTTCCACATCCAGGCCCCACAAAACTTCCAATAGTTTACCCCAGACCCTTCACATGCCCTGGTTCAATCCATTGACAGCACGTCGACCCCGGTATACCACATCGTTCCAATTCACTCTATTCCTTGCACACCTTTCACCCTCCTGCATGTTAAGGCTCCGGTCACTCAGAATCTTTTTCACTCCACCTTTCCACCTCCAATTTGGTCTCCCACTTCTCCTCGTTCCCTCCACCTCTGACACATATATCCTCTTTGTCAATCTTTCCTCACTCATTCTCTCCATGTGACCAAACCATTTCAAAACACCCTCTTCTGCTCTCTCAACCACACTCTTTTTATTACCACACATCTCTCTTACCCTTTCATTACTTACTCGATCAAACCACTTCACACCACATATTGTCCTCAAACATCTCATTCCAGCACATCCACCCTCCTCCGCACAACTCTATCTATAGCCCACTCTATATGTATAATGGTCAGGTAATAACAAATAGTGGTGATGTGAGAAGATGGAGTGAGAATTTGGAAGGTTTGTTGAATGTGTTAGATGATATAGTGGCAGATATAGGGTGTTTTGGTCGTGGTGTGCGAAGTGAGAGGGTCAGGGAGAATGGTTTGGCTAACAGAGAAGAGGTAGTGAAAGATTTGCGGAAGATGAAAGCCGCCAAAGCGGCGGGTTTGGATGGTATTGCAGTGGAGTGTATTAAAAAAAGGGATGACTGTGTTGTTGACTGGTTGGTGAGGATATTCAATGTATGTATGGCTCATGGTGAAGTGCCTGAGGATTGGCGGAATGCATGCATAGTGCCACTGTACAAAGGCAAAGGGGATAAAGGTGAGTGTTCAAATTACAGAGGCATAAGTCTGTTGAGTATTCCTGAGAAATTATGTGGGAGGGTATTGATTGAGAGGTTGAAGGCATGTACAGAGCATCAGATTGGGGAAGAGCGGTGTGGATTTAGAAGTGTTAGGCTAGTGTAAGGCTTGTGTACGAGTAGGAAGGGAGGAAAATGATTGGTTCCCAGTGAATGTCGGTTTTTGGCAGGGGTGCGTGATGTCTCCATGGTTGTTTAACTTGTTTATGGATGGGGTTGTTAGGGAAGTGAATGCAAGAGTTTTGGAGAGAGGGGGAAGTATGCAGTCTGATGTAGATGAGAGGGCTTGGGAAGTGTCAGTTGTTTTTCTCTGATGATACAGCGCTTGTGGCTGATTCGGGTGAGAAACTGCAGAAGCTGGTGACTGAGTTTAGTAAAGTGTGTGAAAGAAGAAAGCTGAGAGTGAATGTGACTAAGAGTAAGGTTATTAGGTACAGTAGTGTTGAGGGACAAGTCAAGTGGGAGGTAAGTTTGAATGGAGAAAAGCTGGAGGAAGTGAAGTGTTTTAGATATCTGGAAGTGGATTTGGCAGCGGATGGAACCATGGAAGTGGAAGTGAGACACAGGGTGGGGAATGAGGCGAAGGTTCTTGGAGCGATGAAGAATGTGTGGAGGGCGAGAACATTATCTCGGAAAGCAAAAATGGGCATGCTTGAAGGAGTAGTGGTTCCAACTAAGTTATATGGTTGCGAGGCGTGGGTTATAAATAGGGTTGTGAGAAGGATGGTAGGTGTGTTGGAAATGAGATGTTTGAGGACAATAGGTGGTGTGAGGTGGTTTGATCGAGTAAGTAATGAAAGGGTAAGAGAGATGTGTGGTAATAAAAAGAGTGTGGTTGAGAGAGCAGAAGAGGGTGTATTGAAATGGTTTGGGCACATGGAGACAATGAGTGAGGAAAGATTGACAAAAAGAATATATGTCAGAGGTGGAGGGAACGAGGAGAAGTGGGAGACCAGATTGAAGGTGGAGGGATGGAGTGAAAAAGATTTTGAGCGATCGGGGCCTGAACATCCAGGAAGGTGAAAGGAGTGCAAGGAATAGAGAATTGGAACGATGTGGTGTACCGGGGTCGACGTGCTGTCTATGGATTGAACCAGGGCATGTGAAGCGTCTGGGATAAACCATGGAAAGTTCTGTGGGGGCTGGATGTGGAAATGGAGCTGTGGTTTCGGTGCATTATACATGACAGCTAGAGACTGAGTGTGAACGAATGTGGCCTTTGTTGTCTTTTCCCAGTGCTACCTCGCGCGCGTCCGGGGGGAGGAGGCTGTCATTTCATGTGTGGCGGGGTGGCAGCAAGTATGAATTATGTATATGTGTATGTATGCATATATCTTTGTATGTATATATATGTATACGTTGAAATGTATAGGTATGTATATGTGCGTGTGTGGACGTGTATGTATATACATGTGTATGTGGAAGGTTTGGGCCATTCTTTCGTCTATTTCCGTGCGCTACCTCGCTAACGCGGGAGACAGCGTCAAAGTATAATAGATAGAATATATATATATATATATATATATATATATATATATATATATATATATATATATATATATATATATATATATATACACGCCCATACACGCACATATACATGTATTTACATACATATATACACATATATTCCTACTTGCTCCCTCATACTTGATCCCCGTTTCCCGCTTTAGAGAGGAAGCGCTAGGAGCAGACGAAGAAAGGCCGCATTCGCTTACATCCATTTCTCTAACTGGAATGTGCACCGAACCGGAACCACAGCTCCCTATCCACAACCAGGTCCTACTGACCTTTCCGTGGTTTTTCCCGACCGCTTCATATGCCCTAATTCAATTTATTAGCAACTTGTCAACCCCTGTGTACCACATCGTTCCATTTCACTCTATTCTGTGAACACCTTTCACCCACTTTCAATTTGAGGCTCTAATCACTCAAAATCTTTTTCACTCCATTCTTCTATCTCCAATAAGGTCTCCTACACACGTTTGCAATTTTCCGCGAGGCATCGATAGCAACAGACGAAGAAATGGCTTCTTTCGCCCACATTTACACTCCAGCTACCGTGTATAATGCACTGAAAATAGAGCCCTTCATCCACCACTAGGCCCCATAGACTTTTCAGTGCTTTTCCCCGGCCGCTTCATATGCTCTGGATCAGTCCATTGACAGCACTTCGCCTCAGTTCGTTCTATCCTTTTCATGTTTCAAACCCTCCTACATGTTCGGGTCCTGAACTTTCACATCACCTTTCATTATTCCTCTCACTCCCCTTCAGTTTCCTCCTTTTCCTTGTTTTCTCCATTTCTGACATTACTACCCTCTCAGTCATCCTTACCTTACTGATCCTTTCTGTATTCCCGAAGCATTTCAGCAGACCCTCTTTAGCTCTCTCATACATACTCCCCTTACTACCACACCTCTCTTACCCTGTCATTTCTTATATGGTCAACTCTCCTCACACCACATATTGTCTGCAAATATTCTATTTCCAACTATTCATCCTCTTCACTACTTTTTATCATGACCTACGCTTTGCATCCGTATAATGACCAACGGGACTACTCTACTAAAATACATACCCATCTTAGCCCGTAAGACAGTAACCTCTCTATCTACACATTCCTCAGTACCCCAGAAACCTTTGCCCTCTCATCCACCTTACGGCTCACTTCGGCTCTCATGGTTCCATTCGCCTCCTTATTCACTGCCATGAATCTAAAACACCTTCCTTACAACAGGTTTTATCCACTCAAACTCACACCCCGAATAACCTGTCCTCCTTGCATCCACACATTCACTCTCAACTTTATCCTTTCACACATTTACCCAAACTCAGCCACCAGCCTGAGAGAGAGAGAGAGAGAGAGAGAGAGAGAGAGAGAGAGAGAGAGAGAGAGAGAGAGAGAGAGAGAGAGAGAGAGAGAGAGAGAGAGAGAGAGAGAGAGAGAGAGAGAGAGAGAGAGAGAGAGAGATGAAAACCCTCCCCTCCATGTACTTATAATCTCAAGAAGGTTGAACAGAAGAACCTTGCCTTTTTTACAGTGGCACTGTATATGCATCCCACGTATGTTCATATGCCATGGACAGCCAAGATTACAAACTTCTATAAGCCAATTTTTAACTGATAACTTTGCAGATGTATTGTTTGCTACAGCGTTTGAAAATTGATTGTGGAAATACATCTTATAAATATAACGATTACATAAAAATTACTAAACTAAAAGAGTGCAATTGACGCAAAAATATCATATATCTGTGAATGGACAGAGGTATATCAGTTTTGAGCAGCCCGCCATGGGGGTTTGTTTTGTTTAAGGTGCAAGGACTTGAACAACTTAATGATGCACAATAATTATCATATTAATCCAGCAAATAATACATTCTTAGTCAGTCAAAGAGGTATATGATTTTTCTGAGAGTTTATACGTATCATAGTCCATTGAATAAATGCGAACTAGATGAAGCCGTAATACAGCGAAATGATTAATTCTATTGCGTTAGTTAATCGTGATATGAGGCAAATTTAATGTGTAGTTCTGTTACCGGCATTCTATTCATTGGACGATTAGAGGTTATAATGTGTGTTATTTTATATTATCTGATGACACTTTATCTCTCTCACATGAGACTATCTTAAGAAAAGTTTGTTAAACGACACATGATGCTAAGGTAGACGATAGTATTGGTGAGAGCAGCACCTGAAGGCAGCACACACAGCGTCCTAGCTAGAACTTGTACGTAAAGTTACACACATTTCATATTGATATTTCTTGACGTGTGCTCACTTATTTGTTAGTGATAATGCCTACGAAATACATTTTAATGGGCTTCGACATTTATTTGAATTTGACTTGTACACAGAATGAATGATGCTTTGTTCGCTTGAATGTAAACAAACTACTTGTTCCTTGCTTGGTGATTTGAAATGAATCAGATGGTTGTTAATTAATGGATTGGAACAATCGGCGATCACTTGTTGTAGTGAAATAACGAAACTAATATCAAGTTAACGGGATTCGGGAATTGGCATGTGTACAGCTCGTTTCAGGAAGTACTTGTAAACCAACTGTATAGGATAATACCCTGTTTATTACTTTAGATATCTATTGAGATTTCTTTTGAGGAATGGTTAGAGTAAACATTTGATAAGTATAATGGTTAATAAGGTAAACTGCAAGATAAGGGTTTCAATGATATAGTTAGATAGATGAATGGAGAACTGGATAGTGGAATGAATTGCTAAATGTGCAGTTTTTTTTAGGTAATATTACGTTTAGGACATCCACTTGTCTGAAAGTTGAGAATTGTTTTTTTTTTCGGTGGTTTTTGATGTGTTTTGCACGATTCTGACCTTCATTGCCACCCGGATCACAACGTTGTGAGATATCCAACGTTAATGGGGGCCCCTCAGTGGGAACCGGTGTTATAGTTGGGGATATTACAAAAAGTAGTGATTTACGATGAACGGAAGGTCATAATAGTTCATAAGACATCAGAAACCACAGAAAAACAATTTTAACCAAACCAAACTAAATTTGATTTTGCAGGGTGGACAGAACGGTAATAATACCGATTTTGATGCCATTAGTGTTTTGACTTAGACTTTTAAAACCTTAGTTGGGAAAAAGTGGAATTAAAGAAAATTGAGCAGCTTTACTTAAGTTTTGGTTTTCATGTTTGGATGAAAAGCAGGTTTCAGACAGGTTTTGTTCCATATGCGAATGAAAAGTTGTAGGATGTAGAGGTTTAGTTTTACCATTTATGAAGAAACCATGTTAGATTAAATTCTGCTTGATGTTTCCAGGCCAAATAAGTATAAAGAAAAGAAATCTAACAAGACTAAACCTAACATATTTGTCATTAAGGAACTGAATTCCAAGATTGCACCCTTTTCCAACCCCTGCTGCATGTAGTTTTCATAGGTTCCATTGACTTAATCAATTTACTCTACATTTACAGTATTAAACCCAATAGTCTTCTAGTCTTCATAACTCACCCCATTATGAAGTTTTTTCATTCTTGTATGCTGTTTCCTCATTGTGTTAGGTGGTTTCACTAACAGAAAGAAGAAATGGCCTCATTTGCTCACATCCACTGTTTAACTGTCATGTAATGCACCAAAATGACAGCACCCATCCTCATCCAGGCTCCACAGACTTTTCTGTTGTTTTACCATACCACTTCATAAACCTTGGTTGAATCCACTGATAGCATCACCTGGTTTATACCACATCACTCTAATTCACTCTATCCCATATACTCTTTAAAGCCTCCTGCATGTTCAAGCCATGAGCTCTCAAAATCTTTTACTGCTCCTGTTATTTATCTCCAGTTTGGTCTCCCCCCTTAGCCTTGTCCTCTCCACCTATGATACGTATACACTCTTTGTCAACCTCTCCTCTCTCTTTCTCTACATTTCTCCAAACCAGTTCAGTATATCCCCACCAACTATTTCAACCATACATTTCATATGACCACATCTCTCTTACTCTATCATTTCCTACTCAAATAACCCTGCACACCACATAGTGTCAATTGAAATCTTTGTAATCTGCTGTCTCTATATATTTTTCTTATTTTGTCAGGTTATATGGGGTGTGAGAGCCTTGTGAAGGCAGTGAGGCAGGATGGAGATTCCCCAAGAGGTGATACATGTGGCAGGTCAATTAGCCCAAGCTGTCCACACTACTCTAGACCCCACAGTCCCACATGCAGTCAGGCTGGCATCGTATAATCTTCTTGAGAAGGTAAATTATCTACTGTGAGCTAAGAAATCTCATGCTCCATAGGGAGTCATCATTTTACTTCTGATTGTAGTGCAGCCTTGAAGCTGCTGGTGCCCCATGAAAATAATTCTGGGATTATGTGTAGTAACAGTAATGATAGTGATAATTTTTTCTTACACATGTATGCTGTTTCCTTTTTTAGTAAGGAAGTGCCAGGAAAAGATGAAGAATGACCTTATTTGCTCATGCCCAGTCTCTAGCTGTCATGTATATTGTTTGTAAACCACAGCCCCTTATCCACAACCAAACCTCATTGATGATAATAATGATAATGATGATAATGATAATGAAAAGGATAATAGTAGCAACAGCAACAACCTTCACTCTTACAGAACCCTGAATGGTGAACCACTCCCATTCAACATATCCCTGGATGGTAAACCACTCCCATTCAACATAACCCCGATTTATAAACCACTCTCATTCAACAAAACATGAACTTTCCTAGTTGTCTCATAGGATATGATACATTCAGCCTCCACATCTCAAACATCAGTGCAAATTCCATAGATAAACTAAACACCCAGAACACATACTGGCACCAGCTCTTGGCAAGAAAAAGATCCAATAGCATCCTCTACAATTATATGCTCCATCCTAAACTGTTCCCTACCTGCCAGGTCATTTACCTTTTTAAGAGCGGTAATAACATTCACAAACTGCTCAAAATAGAGCACTCTTACAACCACCAACACTCATTGCAGCTCAGTAGAGACATTTCTGGTTCAGTCCTGTTTGTCTGTCTGCATCCAGACCTGTGCGTGATACTCAGCTCCCCTCCACCAAAGCCACTACATAGGTAGAAATGAAAAACTTACCCTTGCCTCACACTTTGGCTGCCTGTATTTACAGATCTTACCTGCTAGAAACACCACATAAACAAAATCTTTTCATTTCTGACCATAATGGTATGACAAGCACAAGCAACTCCTAACCTCTCTCAGTCTTCAACTCTCCTACTTACTGATTATTTCCTGCCCCAGGACTCCCTTGTATCTTTATAAGGCTCCTTTAACACTCAGGAAACTGGCGATGTCCAGTGGTTGAGACCAAAAGTTGTCAGGTGTAATGTCTTTGTGTTTTGTGTGTCCATGTGCAGAGAGTGCATGACAATTGAGTTGAGTGCTCAGTTTCATCTTTATGGTAATTGCATCTTGAACATGAAGGGTTTTGGTTTCTGTTGAATTGGTATTTGTAGTGATGGGTGATGTTCATTGTATAGATGGGAGAGCATGACTTGTGTTTGTCTGGGAAGTGTAGTTTCTAATGGGTTAATGTCTAGTGGGTTGGATATCACGTTGAAGAGTTGGGACATCAGTTGATTGGTGCTTGTCCAGTCAGTTCAGTTTGTCAATGTTATATATGTTAGAGGTTGGATAATCTGAGAGTAAAGGTTACTGTTGTTTGAAGCAAGGTTAAGTTTTTTCTTCTTGGGGGTTGGTGATTCATTACAGAGTGGTTAGTTATAGAATTAGTTATGAACCAATCTGAAACTGCACTACGCAGTCACATACAAGTAACACTAAATTATTTGCTATCTGGACCCCACACATCTCATCATCATCATCAGAATAATTGATTTGGCATGGAAGACCCTCCACATGCCTAAGATATAATTTCCATGCTAAGGAAACTGAGCTGTTGAACATGGGAAATACAAGTAAACATAAAAGATAAAAGGTTGAATACATCTAAGTATTTAATGCCCACAGGTGAAAGAAGAGAGTGAGCTGGTTTTGGGCTGTGGATTTCACTTGGCTCACCATGACAAAGAACCAGTGGTCCGTCACCTAGGTTTACAACTTCTGGAACATGCTATAAAGTATAAGTGGAATGACCTATCCGTCCAGCAGAAAGTATACATTAAGGTTAGTTCTTTATGTCCAGTTTTAACTTACTTGCAGTATCCTTGTGTTTTTTAACACAATGTATGTGTACAGTATTATTTGCTTTTATTACAGAATTTGCTATTACGAGTTATGCAGTTTGTGTTTTTTTTCACCCTATTGCCGTTCTTACTTTAAAGAACAAAGCAACAATGGCCTTATTTGCAGACTTCCAGCTGTTATATATGATTGCCAAAACACACAGCTAACATCCTTAACCAATCTCCACAAACTACTCCAGAGTTAACCATGACTGCTTTATATGCCTAGTTTATCTCAGTGACAGCACAGTGCTCCTCATATACCTCATGAATCCATGTTCTCATAATTGCACATTTCTTACACTCCTGAATGTTCAGGTTCTGTTAATCCAGAGCTGCCAAAGAGAGTGTTTGGTCTTGGAATTATCTTCAACACCTGAGGAAGGTGCTCAAGATAAGTCAATCAGTTATTATTACATATTGATGGCCTTAATGACCCATGACATTTGATAGACCTAAAGACTAAATAACCAGATGACCATGAGGCCTCTTTCACGCCATCCCTCTTTGTGATACTTAGTTTCCCCCCACACACTTACTTCCTCCATTATTTGTGCATAGATCCTCTTAGTCTTTTTTTGCTCATGCTCTCCATGTTCTTGGACCATTTCAGGACCCCCTGGTTGGCCATCTTGGCCTGATTATTCTTACAATCACACCTTTCCTTTCATCTAAATATCCACCTCATTCATTTCATTTTCAACACATCCATTGTCTTCTTTTCTTTTGTATTGATGTCCCAAGACTTTAGACCTTATGACTCTGTCAAGACCACTGTACCTTCATACTTACCTATCTTTACCCTTACAGACACTGATCAACATATCCAGATGGATATTTACCTGAGCTGAGAAATGCCTCCTGACAGATATTTATGCACTGAATTTTATGATTCAGTTTCAAGGCTGTTTGCCATGCATGAGTGGTGTTTGAGGTGGCAATGAAAGTACATTTTCATGAAGGAAAACAAGTGGCTTTTAGCTAGCTTTACAGGACTAGACAGATGATTTTGAATAATATGGCAATGGTGATTTGTCATCCGATTGTGTGAAAAATGATTTTATGGACACTGGCTCATCCAGGATTAAATGTTGAGGCAGGAGAAAGTTTTCTAACAAAAATAAAGGTATTGCTGCTTGTGCTTGCCTAACCTTGACAACACTAAGTCTGACTGGTGTATCTAGTAATTTTACGAACTTTTTAGTTTTCTTATGAATCACATTGATTTAAGCAAGAATACTTCCCACGTATTCCCTGCGTGTCGTAGAAGGCGACTAAAAGGGGAGGGAGCGGGGGGCTGGAAATCCTCCCCTCTCGTTTTTTTTTTAATTTTCCAAAAGAAGGAACAGAGGGGGCCAGGTGAGGATATTCCAAAAAAGGCCCAGTCCTCTGTTCTTAATGCTACCTCGCTATCGCGGGAAATGGCGAATAGTATGAAAAAAAAAAAAAAATATATCTGTCTATATCTCTGATGCATGTTCCCTCTGGGGACTCTCCTAAGGGGGTAGCCTTGGCACAAGTCTCTCCATGATTGTTGAACTCCAGTGCTGCTTTTTAGCTTTTGTTGCCTCACCCTTAACAGGCCACTGGCATATGGCAACTCTAGTGCATTGTTTTCAGAGACTTCTGCCAAATGTTCCTACCATTAACTTCCTTATATGTTTACCCAGTGCTCCCAGCTAATGTTGCTACACACGTAATGTTTCAACCTAATGCTCCTTTTTAATGTTCCTACCTACTAATTATTTCTACTGCACCTAACATTTTGCCAAAAGGCAGGGCTAGTGAATAGCACTCACTGCAGGAATCTAGAGGTGTGAGGAATGAGTTGTAGGAGTTAAGTGTTGTCTGGTAGTATGTATGACAAGGAGAGATTGTGTTTGTGGATAGAATGCCAATAGTCCACATATGGATGAGGCAGAAAGAAAAGACAGCTACTTGGGTCATAGGAGTGCAGCTTGACAACCAATGAAGTGCAGGCTCACTAAGCATTCATCACAAATCTCTCCAATACCTAGGCGGGTAGTAGTGCCGGTAATATATCTCCCTGGTCAGTGGTTGCCTACCAACTACTACCCAATAGTGTATGTAAAGTAAACGATAAAACATTCACAGTGACACTTATCCCTGTCTCCTTCACTTTTTAGCCCTTTGTCCAAAATAGAAACACCTACAAAATGTCTACATGTTATTAGAATGAAATTAATGGACAAGATTTACTTCGAAAGGGCTTTCATTGTTTTTTTTTTTATTTTGCCGCTGTCTCCCGCGTTTGTGAGGTAGCGCAAGGAAACAGACGAAAGAAATGGCCCAACCCACCCCCATACACATGTATATACATACGTCCACACACGCAAATATACATACCTACACAGCTTTCCATGGTTTACCCCAGACGCTTCACATGCCCTGATTCAATCCACTGACAGCACGTCAACCCCGGTATACCACATCGATCCAGTTCACTCTATTCCTTGCCCTCCTTTCACCCTCCTGCATGTTCAGGCCCCGATCACACAAAATCTTTTTCACTCCATCTTTCCACCTCCAATTTGGTCTCCCACTTCTCCTCGTTCCCTCCACCTCGGACACATATATCCTCTTGGTCAATCTTTCCTCACTCATTCTCTCCATGTGCCCAAACCATTTCAAAACACCCTCTTCTGCTCTCTCAACCACGCTCTTTTTATTTCCACACATCTCTCTTACCCTTACGTTACTTACTCGATCAAACCACCTCACACCACACATTGTCCTCAAACATCTCATTTCCAGCACATCCACCCTCCTGCGCACAACTCTATCCATAGCCCACGCCTCGCAACCATACAACATTGTTGGAACCACTATTCCTTCAAACATACCCATTTTTGCTTTCCGAGATAATGTTCTCGACTTCCACACATTCTTCATTGTTATATGAATATTTTTGAAACTAAGATTAAATACATTTTTAAATTATATATTTTTTTATTATACTTTGTCGCTGTCTCCCGCGTTTGCGAGGTAGCGCAAGGAAACAGACGAAAGAAATGGCCCAACCCCCCCCATACACATGTATATACATACGTCCACACACGCAAATATACATACCTACACAGCTTTCCATGGTTATATAACTTGGGTAAATAACTTGAAAAATATGAATTTTGAGGGTTGGAAAGGAGAACTTATTGTTACATTTAAGGGTTGACACACCAAGGACCTTAGCCACCTTTCCTATTCTTTGACTTATTTCAGCTCCCATGGTTTCATCCACTGCCATCTCTGCTCCGAGGTACCTAAAGCATTCTTCTTCTAAGTTGGCCTCGCTTAAGCTTGCACTCCAACCATTTTGTCTTGCACTATTACTTCCAGCTTTTTTCTTTCACTTATGCTTCCAAACTCTATCACAGCTTTTGGAGTTTCTCTGTGGAAGCTGCCACCAGAACTGTGTTATCTACAAATAGCCTATGGTGTATTTCCCATTCTTCCCCTTCACCCCACAGTATTTTAGACCCACCCCTTGCACCAAGACTTGTACCTCCTCCTCCACATATATCCTCCATGAATTGAGTAAATGCTCATGGTGACATCACACATCTTTGATGCAGACTCACCTTTAATGGGACACACTTTTTCCTTCCTGCTCTCTGTATGTAGTAAGTTTCCATGTACTACATATATTTTATAGTGCCTTTCATGTGGCATCTCTGTTAGCCCTCTCATTGCTTTCTCCAGATTGATCAGTGCCACATACATGTCATGCTCTTTATCCATGTATTTCTCACACCTTTTTTTTTTTTTTTTTTTTTTTTTTTTTTTTTTAGTAAACACTTGGTTTACACATCCTCAGTCACCCCTACCCTAATCAGTTGCCCTGGGTAGCCATTGCTTGTGATTCACCTCTTTCACATACATCTTACCAGGTAAACAGTTCTCAGCAGACTGACAGTGTAAATTGGATAATTATTTTTGGCTCCCTTGCCTTTATACAAGGGTATTATACATGCACATTGCTAGTTTTTAGGTATCTCATCTTGGGCCATACAAATATCATTCATCCTGACTGACAGGTCAACAGACTGTCCTCCTTTTCTCGAAAAACCAGCTGCAGTCTTGTTCACTGCAGATGCTTTGTTACACTTCATCTTGTGCAAGGCTTTCACTTCTTACCCTTTTTTTTGCTGTTGCATTTGCCATGACTCCTTTTCTCTGTCTCACACATCCTATCCACTTCCTTGTCATCTAACTTATTCAGCAGTCCTTGAGAATGCTTACTCTGTCTCTTTTTTACATTCTCATATTTGAATGATTTGGAAATTATTTTTTTTTTCAGTTAAATTGGATATTTGTAATGCACATGATTAATCTGTTTTATATAGATTATTTTCATCATTTTCAGGAAAATACAATGCAGATGGTAGCAGAAGGGACACTTGATCTTCTGACTGAACATCTTTATGTTAAGGATAAGGTTTGTTGGGAACAGCATGTATAGATTATTGATATGTTCCTAGTTTTTTGCTTCTGATAAAAGGCGTTTAAAACGATTTTAGACATGAAAGTGAAAAGTAGGTGGTTAATATGTTTTGATTGTGATGAGAATAACTTATGAATGGTTAAGCATGTGCATGTAAATGATGTTCTTAGATATATACACCTAATCACCACTATCTGGTGCTTCACTGTTTGCTTTTTCACTTACTTTTTACTTACGAAAAAGAGAGTAGATGATAAAGACATGAAAATAATTGAAGACTGTGTATGACAGTAGCATGACTCTTTGCTTATGAGTTAATGACTACTATGGTAGCTAGTCCTACACAAATGAATTATTGTGGTTATGCAACCCACGTTTTTCATTGTAATATTGTTTGTAACCTCGTCAACCCCGCTACATTTACTGTATGATTGAAAAGTGACATAATGAGTTTATGACTATGGGAAAAAGAGGAGCAGGAGCAACATCAGCTTGGAGACAAAATTAGATATTTTGAGGAATGTTGATGCTGGTCAACATGATGTGAATATTATCTGAGTTCTTGGCCTGCCAGTGATATCATTGATAATAATTCATGGGTATGCATACACAGTGGGGTAGTATGACTCCAGTGTGACATCTTCAGGTGTAATGATCTTTCACACTAGAGATAATGTTATGGACGATGTGGAGCAAAAATTGAGTGTCTGGATTTGATATGAGAATTGGCAAAATAAGCCTCTATTGACTGTACTTTATTTTTACATAAAAACAATGTTTTTTTAAGTTTTATTACTTACTGAATACTTACATTAATGATATACAGCAATTACAGTGTGTTGTAATGGACTGAGCCAGGGCACATGAAGCAGCTGGGTGAAACCACGAAAAGGCGTGTGGGATGTGTTTGTGGTTAGGAGGCTGTGGTTTTGACGCATTACGCATAACAGCCCTAAATGGATGTGATTGAATAAAGCCTATCTTCATCTCTTGCTGGCACTCCCTTGCTATTGGGGGAAATGGTGAATAAGTGTGAAGGAAAGAAAGAAGTATCATACTGTGTTTCTTGAAGATTGGATTGAGAAGTCTTTCTCAGGAACATAGCTCCTCTTTATCCCAGTAAATCTCACAGTAAAACGGGTTTCACCATATGATGATTCTCCTTAGTTTCGTTTTGCAGGAATCCGTCTCTAATGCAGAGCAGTGCTTAGGTGTATGTATAGCATTTCAGTAGTTTTTTATGCATTTGCCAGTTCCCGCATAAGTGAGGTAGTGCCTGTAAGAGATGAAGAAATGGCCTCATTAGCTCGCAGCCACTCTCTGGCTGTTATGTTTAATGCACTGAAACAGACCTTTCCATGCTTTCCCCAGCCATATCATATGCCCTGACTCAGTTCACTGACAGCATGTCATCCTCTGTAAACCACATCACACGAATTCGCTCTATCCCATGCATGCCTTGCAACTTTTTGCATGTTTAGGCACTGCCTACGAAGCAGTCTTCCATTCCACCCTGCTACTTCCTCCTATTTGTGTGGTTATTTTTTTATATATACATTTTGACTAATCCCACTAAGGTAGAGACTTCAATAATTTTATGATCTGTGATGTAAAGCCATACTTGACATTAGAATTATGCCCATCAAATGATTGTAAGTGGGGCTCTTCATTGTTTCACGTAATTTTGTATGGAAATTTTCCTTATAGAACAAGATCTTTGTCTGATTACGTTTCTTTTTGGTTATTGACATTGCTTATGAACTCTACAGTTATATATTAACTTCATAGAATGAACTAATTTAGATTTTATCAAAATACCAAAACATATGTGAATAGGGCTTACAAGTTATCTACCTGGGATGGCTATGCTTATATGCCATTTTATTTTGACTGAGTTTTAAAGATGAATAGGAGGAGCTAGAATTACTAAAGTTAACATATAAAATGGAGAGGAAGAAAAAAGTGTCATCCACAATATCCTAATGATTCATTTCAGGTATCTCGTCTAGTTGTAGAAATGATGAAACGTGAGTGGCCACAACAGTGGCCAGACCTCCTTAATGAACTCCACTTATTGTCTAAACGAGGTCCCACACAAACAGAGTTGGTGCTTTTTGTGTTCCTGCGTATTGCCGAAGATGTTGTTACATTGCAGGTGAGGGAGTACTTTTTATTTGTTTGTACTTTTTGTAGATGTAGAAATGTTGTCTTTCATAGTGTTGGCTATCTTCACCGGTTGGCTCTGCAGTGCACTTGGTGGTGTCATACATCTTTTTCTCTTTCTCTTTTATTGTTTCACCTAATTTCCTTTGTTTTTCTACTTTTCTGCTTCTGCTTTATCAGTAACTGTGTATTCCTTAATCCATTGCCTTGATAGGGCAGCTAATGCAACATTGTTTCCAATTGTTTTACTTGCTGTCCTCTTTGTAACTTCAAGTACCAAAACTTTCCATCACTTCCAGTTATGTATTGGGAATTCTGCACATTAATTTTTTTTATTATAGAAGTGAAATATTAACCCTTTCAGTTATAACCCCATGTGGCATATGACTGATTGGTGAGTCTTAATTGTGTATGCCATATATTTTCAGTTTTTCCTCCCATTTTTGAGGAAACAAATGATTCTTCTTACTATAGGCAAGTATCCACAAAGCTGAGTTAGCCAGGGAGAGCTTCCATGGGAGAATGCAATGTGCATATTCTGCTAAACAAAGCAAACAAATGAAATTTTATAGGACTCAGATGACAATAATAGCCAGTTTTGACATTTGTAAAGACTATGAGGAGTGATTTTATGTAGCATAGAGGAAGACAATATCCATGAATAGTGGAGAAAAATGAAACTTGGAGTATGTACAGTGGATTATAGAGAACACAGTGGGTTCGAATTGCGGTGTAAAGGATTTAAATGCATACATTTTCGTCAAGGTTTCAATGTCTGTAATGTAGTTTAGTGAATGGTTATGGTAGTTTAAATGTCTCATTTTTATTATAAATCATGCTCTTGCTTGTCAGGCTTAGGGGAGACAACTTTTTCAATGCAATCATTTCTGAATGCTGAAATGAGATTCCTCAGTAAAGATACAGAAGAGGGTGAGGATAAATGAGAAAGCATGAAGAGACAAAATTAGAAGCAAAGGAAAACAAAAATATATTGAGGACTAAGAACATGTCTGTGTGGGGAATTGTACAAAGTTTAAGAATATGTAGCTGGTTGAATAGTGGAGGTGCTGCATAGCAGAATCTTCAGTAAGAGGAGGACAAGATAGATTACTGTAATGAACCAATCTGTTATTATTTCTTGTGCTTAACTGTTTTTGCTAACTAACTTTTCAGGTAGATAACAAATGCTTCACTCATTTGAGAGCTAAACCAGGTTTCAGAATTTTTCATTAGAAAATTGCTATTGAGATTTCAATGCTTGAATGCATGAAAATGGTTTTTGAAATGTTTGGGAAAGGTTTTTCATTTGTCAAAACCAAATTTTTTTTGTATTTTCACGTATAATGTTATTGTCCCATGATCAGAAA
Source organism: Panulirus ornatus (assembly GCF_036320965.1). Lineage (NCBI taxonomy): Eukaryota > Metazoa > Arthropoda > Malacostraca > Decapoda > Palinuridae > Panulirus > Panulirus ornatus. The sequence goes on from NC_092246.1 coordinate 1,197,296, forward strand.
AAATATTGAACAGTCAGTTAATAACACAGTACCCTATGACTTAATATTTGCTGCTAAACTTGTCATTGGTAAACCGTCTTGGAAAAACTTCATGCTTTACTCAGAAACTTTGAGGAACTATATCATATTGTGTGTTTTTTTGCAGGGTTTATTAACATTGCCATTGAAATTGAGTATACCCAGTTTTTCTCTGAAGAGCTTCATCCATTTTAGTATGAAGGTACACTGTACCACAAAATACACTACACCACAAATGACCAATAATTTCCCCAAACTTTGCAATGAATTTATTCATGACAGAACTTAGAATCCAACCAACGGCGACGTGATCTCTACCAGGCAATGGCAGCTAACATGGAAAGTATGTTTGGGTTCTTTTTATCGCTTTTGGAGGAGAACTACAAGTTATATGAAGCTAATATTGGGCAACAAAATTCCCAGGCAGCACAGCAGCATTGCCGAGTTATGCAGGCAAGTTATCAGATAACATTATGGGCATAGCCAGGCTTCTTTTTTGAACTGAAAAGTGCATATTTCGTAATGTATCAGATTCTTTTTTATTATGGAAGGTGGTGTAAAGGCTTGTCCAGGCATGAAGTATATTTAGGAGCTGGAATTCATGAGATGCACTTGATTCATTTGACACAGTTGGTACTATATATGGTTTGCCAGCAAGACAGCCACCTCTCATGTTAGTTAAAACCAGATCTAAAGCTTCAGTGCCATTTTCTAGTCAAGTTAAATGAGGGAATTGATGGAATATCTCTTTATTTGAATGAGATGATCAGTCTCATGATGTTAAGTCAGTATCTTGTATCTTTGTCTTTAGACTCTGTACAGGTTTCTCTGTAGAGATCATGAAGTGGTTTTGGCTGGTAGTTATTCTTTGCCTCATATTTAATGATGTCTTATTTAATGTAGTATATTCATATCAGTCTGGCCTTTTGTCTACAGATATTAGTCTGACTTAATCTTGAATAGATTATAAGATATTTGGTTTATTATGTGATGAAACTTGCACAAGTTTAAACTTTATAAGAATGATATTTTTCTTTGTCGATATGCATATGTAGGATGTAAATACATAGCAGTACTCATGCATGTTATTTCTTCAGTAGAGTGGCATAATTTTGACTTGTTGCTATCATTACATAATTATTCATTTTTGGGTTGATATTTTTTTTATGTAATGATCATATATCTGGTCTTCAGGTAGTGCTGATGACATTAACCGTGTATGTTGAGTGGGTGTCTGTGCAGTACATCTTTACAGAGGATGGTAAACTTTTACAATCCTTATGCTTCCTACTGAGCCAAGACAGTCTTAAGATGGAGGCTGCTGAATGCCTCTTGCAGGTATGAATCAAACTGATGTATATTGAAAGAACTATAAAAGTCCATCACAGATTTTAATTGACTATGCTATGAAAAGCATTATTATAGTCCATCTTTGATTTTAGTGGTCTTTTTTTTTGTAACTGATGAACTGAAAAGACCTCATTCTCTCGCTTCTGATGTGCTGCTGGGCAACTTTTCTCAGTGGGAGTATATTCATCCCATCCATTAGAACATTTCATTCCATTGAATGATATAATTATTTTCACCATTCTTACAGTTTCCTGGCCTTTAGATTTTAGTTTTTCCTGATAGGACCTCCAATGATCATTCAAGGTTCATATGTCTTAAACGTTCAGTGAAAAATGTGTATGTGCAGAATATTATGCTAAGTTGATTGAAGGTAATATGTATTGGTTCTTTGATGAGCATACACACACACACACACACACACACACACACACACACACACACACACACACACACACACACACAAACACACACACTCTCTCACACATTTTTATATATGATTTATATATTTTTTCTTTCATACATATTTGCCATTTCCCACATTAGCGAGGTAGCGTTATGAACAGAGAACTGAGCCTTTGAGGAAATATCCTCACTTGGTCCCCTTCTCTATTACTTCTTTTGGAAAATTAAGAATATATATATATAAAGAAAAAAATATATATATTTATATTTATTTTTTTATTTATTTATTTTTTGAAGTGGTTTGGTCGCATGGAGAGAGTGAGTGAGGGGGGGTTGACCGGGAGGATGTGTGTGTCGGGGGTGGGGGGTTGGGAGGCTGGGTTGGGGGTGGGTGGGTGGAGTGAGGGGGATTTTGGGTGGTCGGGGCCTGGGCGTGCGGGAGGGTGGGGGGCGTGCGGGGAATGGAGTGAGTTGGAGCGATGTGGTGTGCCGGGGTCGACGTGCTGTCAGTGGGTTGGGCCGGGGCGTGTGGGGCATCTGGGGTAAACCTTGGAAAGTTCTGTGGGGCCTGGATGTGGAAAGGGAGATGTGGTTTCGGTGCATTATACATGACAGCTAGAGACTGAGTGTGAACGAATGGGGCCTTTGTTGTCTTTTCCTAGCGCTACCTCGCACACATGAGGGGGGAGGGGGATGTTATTCCATGTGTGGCCAGGTGGCGATGTGAATAAATAAAGGCAGACAGTATGAATGATGTACATGTGTATATATGTATATGTCTGTGTGTGTATATATATGTATCATTGAGATGTATAGGTATGTATATTTGCATGTGTGGACGTGTATGTATATACATGTGTATGGGGGTGGGTTGGGCCATTTCTTTCGTCTGTTTCCTTGCGCTACCTCACTAACGTGGGAGACAGCGACAAAGCAAAATAGATAAATAAATAAAAATATTTATTTTTATCCCTTGGGATAGATGAGAAAGAATACTTCCCATGTATTCCCTGCGTGTCGTAGAAGGCGACTAAAAGGGGAGGGAGCGGGCGGCTGGAAATCCTCCCCTCTTGTTTTTTTTTAATTTTCCAAAAGAAGGAACAGAGAATGGGGCCAGGTGAGGATATTCCCTCAGAGGCCCAGTCCTCTGTTCTTAACGCTACCTTGCTAATGCGGGAAATGGTGAATAGTTTGAAAGAAAAGATATTTATTTTATTTTGCTTTGTCGCTGTCTCCCGCGTTAGCGAGGTAGCGCAAGGAAACAGACGAAAGAAATGGCCCAACCCACCCACATAATATACATACCTATACATCTCAATGTATACATATATATACACACACAGACATATACATATATACACAGCTAAATCCACTCCTTGATATCTAAAACATTTCTTTTCTTATAGTTTTTCTCCATTCCAACTTGCCTCCCAATTAACTTGTCCCTCAACCCCACTGAGCCTAATTACCTTGATCTTATTAACATTTACTCTCAGTTATCTTCTTTCACACACTTTACCAAACTCAGTCACCAACTTCTACAGTTTCTCACCCGAATCAGCCACCAGTGCTGTATATATAGTGATGGGTGACTTGAATGCAAAGGTGGGTAATGTGGCAGTTGAGGGTATAATTGGTGTACATAGGGTGCTCAGTGTTGTAAATGGAGATGGTGAAGAGCTTGTAGATTTGTGTGCTGAAAAAGGACTGGTAATTGGGAATGCCTGGTTTAAAAAGAGAGATATACATAAGTATACGTATGTAAGTAGGAGAGATGTCCAGAGAGCGTTATTGGATTGCGTGTTAATTGATAGGCACGTGAAAGAGAGACTTTTGGATGTTTATGTGCTGAGAGGGGCAACTGGAGGGATGGCTGATCATTATCTTGTGCAGACGAATGTGAAGATATGTAGAGGTTTTTAGAAAAGAAGAGAGAATGTTGGGGTGAAGAGAATGCTGAGAGTAAGTGAGCTTGGAAAGGAGACTTGTGTGAGGTAGTACCAGGAGAGATTGAGTGCAGAATGGAAAAAGGTGAGAGGAAATGATGTAAGGGGAGTGAGGGAGGAATAGGATGTAATTAGGGAAGCAGTCATGGCTTGCACAAAAGATGCTTGTGGCATGAGAGAGGTAGGAGGTGGGCAGATTAGAAAGTGAGTGGTGTGATGAAGTAAGAATGTTAGTGAGAGATGAGAGAGGCATTTGGACAATTTTTGCAGGGAAATAGTGGAAATAACTGTGAGATGTATAAAAGAAAGAGGCAAGAGGTCAAGAGAAAACCTTCATCTCCACCTCCACAAGGTGAGAGGAAATGACGTAAAGGGAGTGAGGGAGGAATGGGATGTATTTAGGGAAGCAGTGATGATTTGCACAAAAGATTTCTGTTGCATGAGAAAGGTGGGAGGTGGGAGGTCAGAAAGGGTAGTGGGTGGTGGGATGAAGAAGTAAGGTTGTTAGTGAAAGAGAAGAGAGAGCCATTTGGAAGATTTTTGCAGGGAAATAGTGCAAATAACTGGGAGATGTATAAAAGAAAGAGGCAAGAGGTCAAGAGAAAACCTTCATCTCCACCTCCAGAGGATAGTGATCAGACATCCCCTCTCAGCACATTAACATCCAAAAGTGTCTGTTTTACATGCCTATCAATTAACATGTATCCAGTAATGCCCTTTGACCATCTCTCCTACTCATGTACATATACTTTTTAAACCTGGTATTCCCAGTGACCAGTCTTTTTTCAGCACACAAATCCACAAGCCCTTCATCATTTCCATTCACAACACTGAACACCCCATGTACACCAATTATACCCTCTACTGCCACATTACTCACCTTTGCATTTAAATCACACTTCATTGATACTTGGCTTCATTCACCAAAGCTGCTGAGACGCTCACTCAGCTGCTCCCAAAATTCTGTTTATCTGTTTATATATCTGATGCCTGTTCCAACTGGACCTCCCTCACTGTGATGGCTGTATCAGTAGTCTCCATAACTAGTGGACTCCAGTGCCACTTCTTATCCTTTTGTGCCTCACCCTTAACAGGTCACATGCAGAGGGCTACTCTAGCACAGTGTTTGCGAGGATCCTACCTAATGTTCTTACTGACTACTACTACCTAATGTGTCTACCTAATGCTCCTGCCTACTACTACGTAATGTTTCTAACTAATTCTCCTGCCAAAATGTTCCTTCCTATCACTGCTATCTACTGCTCCTACCATGTTGCCAAAAGTCAGGGCTTGCACATAGTGCTCACTGCAGGAAAATCTAGAGTTATGAAGAACGAGCTGAATGAGCTTTGTGAGTCAAGTGTTGTCAAGTGTTCTGTGAAACAAGAAGAGATTGTATGTGTGTGGACAGAATGCCAGTAGTCCATGTGTGAGTGAGGCAGAAAGAAAAGATAGTTACCTGGTCAGAGGAGTGCAGCTTGATAACCACTGAAGTGCTGGCATAGTATAACCACTGAAGTGCTGGCTCACTATGCTACTGTCACTAACCCTCACGATACACAGGCAGGTATTACTGGTAATATACATCCCTGGTTATTGGCTGCCTACCTGGAGAAGGAATTCTACCTCCATATTCCCAGTAAATTGTAGATGGTGATTAAAAGGGGAGGGAGCATGGAGCCAGAAACCCTTCCCTTCTTGTATTTCAGTTTCTTGATGAGGAAACAAAAGAAAGATCCAGACAGGGATTGTTCATCCTCCTTGAAGACTCAGACTGGGGTGTCTAAATAAGAACGAGTGAAAGGTAGTATGTTTGAGGAAAGAAACCTGTATATATTGGCTCTGAGTGAAACAAAGCTCAAGGGTAAGGGGGAAGAATAGTTTGGAAATGTCTTAGGAGTAAAGTCAGGGGTTAGTGAGAGGGCAAGAGCTAAGGAAGGAACAGCATTGCTCCAGAAGCAGTTGTTGGAGTCGGTAAAGCTGAAAGTGGATGGGAAAGATGAGTGATTGTTGGTTCTTATGCACCTGGTCAAGAGAAGAGAGATTATATATATGTTAGGCAGATGTTTTGAGAGCAGCTGAGTGAGTTTGTCAGCAGTTTTGAAATTAGAGTATTAATGATAGATGATTTATATGTGTAGGTAAGTAGGGTTGCACTTGAAGGTATAATTGGGGCACATGGGGTATACTGTGTTATGAATGGAAATGGTGAAGAGCTTGTGGAGTAGTGTGCTGTTAGACTTGACTGGGAATACCTGGTTTAAAAAAGGTATACACACAAGTATATGTATATGAGTGGGAGAGATGGTCAACAGGCATTATTAGATTATATATTAACTGATAGGCATGTAAATGATATACTTTTGGATGCAAATGTGCTGAGAGGGGCAGCTGGTGGGATGTCTGATCACTGTCTTGTTGGGTGAAGGTAAACATTTGAAGAGGTTTTTGAAAAAGAGGAAAAAATGTCAAGGAGAAAAGAGTGGCGAGAGTAAAAGAGCTAGGAAAGGATACTAGTGTGAAGAAATACCTGGAGAGATTAAGCGTAGAATGGCTGCGTAAAAAATACCTACCTTTCATGTTCTTTTTTCTCATTGTCAGATGAATAAGCTTGGATAATCAATCATCTCTCATAATCCATTTTCATTTTTCACACATCAGTCTAGAGCTCACTTCCTTACACTCCATCGCACACTCCCACAACTCCTGGTACAGCACTAGTGCTGTCCCTTGCTTATCCCTTGACCACCCACCAGCCCCTGACTACGCCTCAGACTTCCAAACCATTCTTCTCCTTTACCCTTGAGCTATGTTTCACTCGGAGCTAGAATATCCAGATTTATTTCCTCAAACATATTACCTATCTCTTCTCATTGTGGTTACATCCACACATTTAAAAGCCCCAGCCTGAGGCTTCAAGAAGTTTGAGCACTCCCTGTTAGGACCCTTCTGTTCCTTCTTTAAGAAATTGAAATACAAGAAGGGGGGTGTGTTGGGGAGGGGATGGTGTTCCAGCCCCCCATTCCTACAGTTCATTCCTTGTTTATGGTGTGTTTGCTTTGGCATCCATGCATCCATTTTGTATTTCAGACACTTCAAACTCATTTTAAGTGCAAGCAAGCAGCAGTGCTTTTTCTCTTTATTTTGTAACCATGCCAGCATTTACAAATCTCCGGAAAATATTTTGAACATTGATGTTTGGTTTGCCTCACACGAATTGTGGAAATTAAAGGAATGCAGAATGGCTAGGGAAGATTCTTCGTTTAACATTGTAATCAGACAGAGAGAAAAAGCATACATATATGAATGAAATAAGATAGACAGCATAGGGTTTATGCATGGTTAGAATTAATGTGGTTCTTTATCTTATCAAGTATATAAATGAATTTTGTGAAGATTGCTGTAACTTTAACATGAGCTTATTAACAGATGTTATTTAACAATTTTATCAATGTTTTTGCTGTAACTTTAGCATGTGCATAGTAACAGATGTTATTTGATAATTTCATCAAACTTATGTTTTTTTTAATTAAAGTTTTGTTATGGTTTACTTGGGATATTCACTTGCACAGATTGTGAGCCGCAAAGGTAAACCTGATGAGCGACGTCCATTGTTGCTGCTCTTTGGAGAGACCCCTATGTCAGCAATATTTAATTCTGCTGACCTAGCAGTGGTGGGCACACTCAGTGAGCACAATTACAGATTCCTTAAGACGCTCACGCAAGTAAGGTCTCAGTCCTAGAAGTAACCCATTTTCTAATCCAACAAATATTTGATAACTTCATAGTTTAAAGAACTGTGTGTATATTGTTTATGGTTCTCTTGTATTTTAATGATAAATGTGCAAAACCTTCATATTGTAAGGTACAGTTTATAAAACTTTGGGGTTTTCAGAAATGTAACATTTAGTGTATACAGAGTCATACCTTTTAAGGCACTGTGCCATCCAGTGTACAGTCAGGTTTGTATTTTGACAGAGTTAAAAATGTTTTAAGTTTTACAATTCCAACATTTGCTTTCATAGTAAACTAGATTGGAAGATTGTTGAAAATGCTCAATGGTCTTTAACTATGACTTACATTTTCTTCCAAGTGCTAGTTAATCATTAACATTTATCTTGTAGATCCACAGGAAGGTAAGATTGAACTGAGACAAATACAGAAAATGGTTTAAAGATAATGCTTGTACTATGGACCAGGACTTGCATATTTGCATACATCTCACTTGACTGATTTGTCTTGTGACTTTTGTTTTAGTTCAGTCTTTTTCACCAGAGGCTAGAAATGTACTTCTTTGCCAACCTATATCTTTTATGGTGTGTTTAACATGTTTGTGAGGGCAGATTTGCATAAATTTCATGTGCTTAAACTGCAATTAAATGGCTGTGTCCTTTGCAAAATAACTTTTGAAGTGTAAGGGGATAGAGTTAAGATATGTTATAGGGTTAAATGCTGGGGATAGTGAGAGGATGAGCAAGAGAGTCTGGCTCTTTTGTTGAGGAAAGAGATCTTGGTTTGTGTTGAAGAGTGCATGGAAATGGAGTTCAAGGTTGGTATGGGTCAGAATGAAGGTAGAGTACAAGAGGTGGGTGCCTGTTAGTGCTTATGCCATTAAATGGATGTCTTTTGCAGAATAACTGCTGGTGTTTAAGGGGATAGAGTTCAGATATTTTTATTGGTTAAAGGATTGGGATAGTAAAAGGATGAGCACAAGAGTGTGGCTCTTTTGTTGAGGAAAGAGATCTAGGATTGTGTTGAAGAGTGCATGTAAATGAGTTCAAGGTTCATGTGAGTCAGAATGAAGGTAGAGTACAAAAGATGGATGATTGTTAGTTTTGTGACAGCTAATGGGAGTTAAAAAGAAATGAAGGAATTTCAGGAGTTGGGTGAGTGTTTAGGCAGGGAGTTTTAATACAGGGGACTGATTCTTGGGATTCTGATTGCAAATGTGGAAGATGAAGCAGTTGAGGGTATAGTTAAGGTGTATGGTGAGGTTGAAAATTGGGAAAAGCATATTGAAATGTTTGCTAAAAGAGGAATGATGGTCAGTAATACATTTTCCCAAGAAAGGTGCATTCATAAGTATATGTGAGCTAGTGGGGTTGGGTTTAATTGGAGTTAGTGAATTGTGTCCTAATTGGCGGGGCTGCAGTGAGAGTTTGTTTGATGTGAATGTGCTGAGAGGGGTGACAGATGGAATATCTGATAATTTCTTAATGGAGGCTGGTATGATAGTTTTTGTTGGTTTTTGAAAAAGAGGAAATGTCCTAAGTATTAGAGGTGGTAAAAGTGAGTGAACTTGAAAAAGTAGCCTTTGTGTAGAGATACCAAAAGAGATTGAGTGAAGAATGGCATAGGGTGAAAGTAAATGAAAGGGAGTTGGAAGATGTTTTTTGAAGCAGTGTTCAAGTAGATGGAATAAGGAAAGTGTGATGTATATGTATGAGAAACAGCTGTGAGTGGTGGAATAAGAAGTTCAGTCACTAGTGAAAGAGAAATGGGAGGTGTATGAATGGTGTCTACCAAGAAAGTGTGGGAATAAATGGAGGATTGTTAGAGAAAGTGGTGGGAAATCAAGAGGAAAGTACAAGGGCTGAGTTAGTGAGAGAGAGAGAGAGAGAGAGAGAGAGAGAGAGAGAGAGAGAGAGAGAGAGAGAGAGAGAGAGAGAGAGAGAGAGATTCACATATATAAACCACATGAACCTAAGGTCCAAGTTAGGTGGTCTGGCCATAATGCTAAAAAATGAAAAGGAAAAAAAAGAAAAAGAAAGAACAGCCCCTTTGAAAGGTTCTCTCCTCATCCTCTAGTTCCTCTGGCACATAATGAATGGAAGACAGATTGAAAAAATACTTTGCAGGAGAGAGAGAGAGAGAGAGAGAGAGAGAGAGAGAGAGAGAGAGAGAGAGAGAGAGAGAGAGAGAGAGAGAGATGAACAGTATGAGGAGTGCAGATGAGCAGATGGAGTTGACAGTTAGATCAGTTGGGGAAGAAGTAACATACGAAGAAGATGGGAGTATTTTGAAGGGCTGTTATGTTGATTTAAATGACTGGGAGGCAGATGTGGTATATTTTGGACAAAATGGCTTGCAGAGTGAAAGTGAGAGTTAGGGTAAATGAAAAGATGAAGAGAGAGGAAGGTGTGAAAGCCTTGTAGAAGATAAAGTATGGGAAAGCATCAGCAGTGGATGAGATTGCAGCAAAATTGGGATGAAATGGGATGACAGTGTTGTGGCCACATGCACTTCTAGGAGAATTATCCACTGAGCTGAGATCTTCAGCACCATCCCTCAGGTTGGTGAAAAGGACAGGGACACTGTGCTCATGTTCATTTTGGGTTAAAAATAGATGTATTATGAAAATTCCTGTGGCAGCATTTTAAAGCTCAGGAATGGTGGTCCAACAAGGAAAATCTTCAGAGACTCTTGGCATGGATAGCCTTGTTGATATGCTGATGGTTTTAGATGTGTTGGACTTCAGGTGGGGCTAATATTCTCCCGAGGGCCCCATAGAACCAGCAGTGTGGAGTAAGGCTAATTATTATTGCCATATCATCAGAAAAGGAGTGGTGGTCACCAGCCATTCCTGCTTTGTTACTTTTGAAGCTGGGTCAAAGGATTTTTTTTTTTTTTTTTGGACAGCATCACCTTTGCGATAGCTAATGAAATGGTTTGTTTTATTCGCTTCCTCCTAAAAGGTGACTGATCTTAGTCTCATCTAAGCAGAATTGAAGAAACAGTTTAATGAAGTATTTTTTCCTGCACAGACTATGCAGCATCTGGGCAAACAACCCATCGAGGGGTAGGCGTGTGTGTCAGAGAATACACTGGGATCAGTTGCTTTCAAGTGGATCCTGTCATTAGGAATGAATTCTCAGTTGGATTTCTGCCATAGAGGTCAGTTATCTCTTACCTTTTTTCTATTACTGTCTCACATCGATTTGGAGGTGGTAGGTCGGAAGGTCAGCAGAGTGGCTTTTGCCTGGAATGTTTGAGTAATTATCCTTTTCCTTTGATTAAGATCCTTGAGATGTTGCATTAGAGAGTTTTCAAGACTTGGTGACTAGTAGCTGTGGAGCAGGTAAACCAGCCTTGGTGCAAGAAGTTGCTTGCCAATATGCCAGCTCTCACAAAATTTCTTGAATTTTGTTAGAAAGTCATGAACATCAAAGAGGGTTTCAACATCAAATTTTGGGTTGTGGATCATCTCTAGATAATTCCATGTAGTTTTGTAATCTCTCAGGCTATTCCCTGTCATTATAAAGAAACTGTTGCTATGGAATCAGTATGGATGTACTTTTTCTGTATTTTTTCTCTTAACAAGATGAAGCTTGTAGTGTTATTTTTTCCTGAGTGCTTTACTGGAGCCTTCACAGTAATACCTGGCTTTGTTTTAAGCCATGAGTGAATTACATGGCATCTTTTTTTGTAATGAAACTTGCAGACTCATCATCTCATTTTAAATGGAACCTGTTGATGGTTATGGATGTTTTGCTATGTTAGTCTTATGAGCACTTGGCCTTGAAATGTATTTTTATGAAAACTCTTTTCCATATCATATAGCTTTGGGTTCAGGTAGAGAATTCATTGATATCCATACAATGTATAGACAGAATTTATTGAAATAGAAGGATTATCCTTTATTGGTAAAGGTTATTCCAGATGTGGGACTGATAGACTTAGGAATAATCCTTTGTTCTTGCAGTCCTGGAAATTTTTTTTCCATTGAAGCATCGTTCATTTTCTCCAGTCAAAACTCTCTAGAATATGTGATCTCACAGGTAATTATTTAGATCTTTGCTTGTTCATTCAAGCTCCTTGTGAATCTTATATCTGGAGGGACATCTTTGAGTGTATCAAATAGTAGAATCTACTCATACTTCTTGGGCTCTGCACTAAACTGCATCTATCTTGGCCTCTTGAGGGTAATCTTGTTAGATATGATTAGCTAGAGGTATCTGGCAGCGGATGGAACCATGGAAGCGGAAGTGGATCATAGGGTGGGGGAGGGGGCGAAAATCCTGGGAGCCTTGAAGAATGTGTGGAAGTCGAGAACATTATCTCGGAAAGCAAAAATAGGTATGTTTGAAGGAATAATGGTTCCAACAATGTTGTATGGTTGTGAGGCGTGGGTTATGGATAGAGTTGTGCGCAGGAGGATGGATGTGCTGGAAATGAGATGTTTGAGGATAGTGTGTGGTGTGAGGTGGTTTGATCGAGTAAGTAACGTAAGGGTAAGAGAGATGTGTGGAAATAAAAAGAGCGTGGTTGAGAGAGCAGAAGAGGGTGTTTTGAAATGGTTTGGGCACATGGAGAGAATGAGTGAGGAAAGATTGACCAAGAGGATATATGTGTCGGAGGTGGAGGGAACGAGGAGAAGTGGGAGACCAAATTGGAGGTGGAAAGATGGAGTGAAAAAGATTTTGTGTGATCGGGGCCTGAACATGCAGGAGGGTGAAAGGAGGGCAAGGAATAGAGTGAATTGGATCGATGTGGTATACCGGGGTTGACGTGCTGTCAGTGGATTGAATCAGGGCATGTGAAGCGTCTAGGGTAAACCATGGAAAGCTGTGTAGGTATGTATATTTGTGTGTGTGGATGTATGTATATACATGTGTATGGGGGTGGGTTGGGCCATTTCTTTCGTCTGTTTCCTTGCACTACCTCGCAAACGTGGGAGACCAGCAAAAAAAAAAAAAAAAAAAATCTTTAGTATGTGACAAGGACCTTGGTTTAACTGTACCTGTAGTTGATATGCTACCTTCAGAAAAGAATGGTCTGGAGTGGGAGGCAAGTTATCATTAAGGGTAAGCTTTTTTTTGTTTTCTCTTAGATTTATGTATATCTCCCATTCTTCATATGGATACACTCTTAGAGGCTCTTAGGTCTGTGTCTATAAGTGGGAACTTTAGGTTTTCAAGGATAGAGAACCATTTCTCTATCATAGGCAGAACTCTCATAGTATCCTTTTTGTTGCCCATCCCTTCCTTTCCCTTGTTCCTTTTGAAAAAAAACTTGCTTGATGACATGCATTTAATTGGCCATAGGTAAACTTTAGTGATCAGTAAATGAATGGTAGTGGCTAGTTGTGCCCCACCTCTGTGCTATGATGTCTTGGATTTGGGCAGGTTACTGTGTAGTTTTGAAGTCCCTGTGATTGAGCATTCACTAGCTTCTTATGGATGGATAAACCCTATTTTGAAGTTAAAATTGTTTTAGCCCTCACCACCAACACAGCCTATGGCAGAGAAGTGGCCTCTCATCATTCTGAGTCTACAATTTTTGTAGGATGTTTGAAAGCTAAAAGTAGAATGATATGCTGCTTGACTTTTTGGATGCAACAATGATGCCATTGATTTAATGTGTGAATAATGACTGTAGTGAACAAAATGGTATGATTTTGCTGGTTAAGGAGATTACGATAAATGTTAAGTTGATGGTAAGATCAGGAAATAACTTGTACTAGCTATCTACTTATCTGTCTGTAATGAGTTATTCCATTCCTATATACTTTAGTTGGATCAAATGCATAGTCATGTATCGTTTGTAGGAATTGGCATTGCGTAACTCAGGTACAGTACTCCTTGTGTAACTTAAACAGCTGTCATTGGACAGAAAGATCCAGTTTCTTGTATTGAGTTGTTATACTTTTATCCTGTCTATCCATTCTAATGTCCGTTCCCTTTGGGAAATCCCTCTGAGGGGTGGCCATGGTGAAAGTCTCCATAACTGGTGAACTTTACTGCCACTTTGTAGCCTACTAGTGCCTCATCCTTAACAGGTCACTGGCAGGGGCAACTCTAGTTAGTTTAATGATTTTAGATGTTCCTGTTGACTACTTAATGTGTCTACCAAATGTTCCTGCCTAATGATCCAACCTACTATTTCTACCGAGTCAATAGTAGTTAGTAGGCAGCCAATGACCAGGGATGTATATTACCAGTACTACCTGCCTGGGTATCAGGAGGGTTAGTGACAGCAGTGTAGTGACCAAGCACTTGTTGGGTTGTTGATTTGCACTCCTTTGATCCAGATAGCTGTCTTTTCTTTCTCTTTCACCCATATCCACAAGCATACAATCTCTTTGTCACACATAACACTAGACAGCATTTAACTCACACAGTCAACCTTCATACCTCTAGATTTTCCTGCAGTTAGCTTTATGTGCTAGCCCTCTGCCGTTTAGCAAAATGGTTGGAGCAATAGATAGAAGTAGTGGATAGGAACATTTAGTTAGGAATATTTGGTAGAAGTAGTTGGTAGGAACATTTAGGCAGGAGCATATGGTAGAAGTATTGGGTAGGAACATTAGGTAGGATCATAAGGTAGAAGTAGTCAGTAGAAGTATTAAGTAGTGTTTCTGTAAACACTGCACTGAGAGGTGCCCTCTACCAGTGGCCTGCTAAGAGTGAGACAATAAAGGCTAAGAAGTGGCACTGGAGTTCACTGGTTATGGAGACTGTTGAGGGAGTTTCAGGAGGGAACAGGCATCAAAGATATGGATAGATAGATAGATAAGCTACTTGTACCTAATGATCTTGCCAGTTCCTTCTACCTAATGTTTCTACTTAATGATCTTATCTAATGTTCCTGCCTCCTACCTCTATCCTTTGTTCCTACCATTTTGCCAAAAGGCAGGGCTAGCACTTAGCGCTAACCACAGAAAAATCTATGTATGATGAGGATATATCGCATGTTTGTGGTCAGAATGCTAGCAGTCCATGTGTGGATGCTTCAGAAAATAAAGAAGACTACCTGGGTCAGAGGAGTCCACCTTGACAACCAATGAAGTGCTGGCTCACTACTCAGCCATCACTAATTCTCTTGATACCCAAGCAGGTAGAACTGATGATATACCTCTCTAGTTGGTGGGGTGCCTATCAACTATCTAATACAAATCATGGATTTAGAAATAATCAGGGTGGATTTATGGAAGAATGTGATTGTAAGAAATAGGTCATCTGTTTTAGAATCAAGCACAGTAGTACTTATATACTTCCTGCCCCAGGTGTCCAACCTATCTTAATGAGGCTCCTGTGGCACTGAGGAAGCTGGCTATGTCTACTAGTTATGACCATAGCTCATAAATTGTAGTGATGTAAAGCATTTGTTTAAGTGTGGAGAGTGCAGAGCATTTGAATAGCAGGTGCTTGGTGTCTTTGTTGTGGCAGTTGCATTGTGGTCATGAAGGGCCTCTGAATATCTTGAAATGGTGTTGGTAGTGTTGTAAAGATGGGTGATGTTCAGAGCATTTGATGGGAAAGTGTGACATGTTTTGTCTTGAGAGTATGTCTTCTGATGGGTCTGGTAGGATTGAGTCTAAGACTCAGGACAGTTGTTTAATGCTTCTCAAGATATTTCGGTTTATATGTTTTGTCAATATTTTATTTGTTGGAGGTGGGGGAATCTGTGAGTAGAGGTTGCTGAAGTATGAGGCAGGGTTGAGCTTTTTATTTCCAAATGAGGGCCTTGGATAAGAGAGGTCTGGTGGTGTTGCATAGAAATGAGTGCCAAGCATATTAAGGGAGGATATGTGTTTCATTGCATAGATGCTGATTGTTAATGTTGGCTAGGCAGCCAGTGATTTTGTGTGTTTTGCAGCTTTGTTTTATTTGCTTTTGAGAGGGTGAAAGACCAGGCTGGTGAGGCATATAGTTTAGAGTGGAGTGAATAAATTGATTGCAGAGGATATAAAGGGTTATTTTTTCTTGTCCAAATCTAGTGCAAGTTAGTAAAGTTTATGTTAAGGGCATTTGCTTTGTGTTGCTTTTGTGTTAGTGGTATTGAAGTGGGGAGAAAATGTTGTAAGTCACATGCGATCCTTAAAATGGTTGATGATTTGTTTAGTAGGAGTGAATAGGACAACTAGAATGTGTGAGTTGGACCCTTGTCTATCTAGGGATAAAAGAGTGTTTGAAAACTTCTCTGGGGATGCAGACATTATGTTCTGGGTGAGACATTGTTTTCTTTGTGTAGTTTAGTGCTGCATGTTTGTTGTTGCTACATTGGTGTTAGGGTGTTGTGATATGATTGTGAGGTTGTTTGCACATGAAAGGATAGTTCAGATAGATGATTACACTCATATATGGACATCAATGAAAGGGTAAAAGAGATATGTGGAAATGAAAAGTGTGATTGAGAGAACAGAAGAGGGTGTGTTGAATTGGTTTGGACATATGGAGAGAATGAGAGAGGAAAGGTTGACAAAGAGGATATATGTGTCAGAGGTGGAGAGAACAAGGAGAAGCGTGAGACCAAATTGGAGGTGGAAAGATGGAGTGAAAAAGATTTTGAGTGATTGAGGCCTGAACATACAGGAGGGTGGAAGGCGTGCAGGAAATAAAGTGGAATGATGCGGTATACCAGGGTCGACGTGCTGTCATTGGAATGAACCAGGGCATGCAAAGTATCTGGGATAAACCTCGCATTAGTGAGGTAGCGTTAAGAACAGAGGACTGAGCCTCAGAGGGAATATCCTCACATGGCTCCATTCTCTGTTCCTTCTTTTGGAAAATTGAAAAAACAAAAAATGGGAAGGGAGGATTTCCAGCCCTCTGCTCCCTCCCCTTTCAGTCGCCTTCTACAACACGCATGGAGTATGTTAGGAAAAAATGACAAAGAGTATGTATGTGTCAGAAATGGAGGTAACAAGGAGAATGGGGAGATTAGATTGGAGATGGAATGATGGAATGAAAAAGATTTTTGGCAAATGACAGCTGAACATGCAGGAAAGTGAAAGGCTTGCATAGGATAGAGTGAATTGGAGTGATGAAGTATACAGGGGTCAGTGTGCTCTCAGTGGACTGAATCAGGACATGTGAAGGGTCCATGGTAAAGCATGCAAAGCTCTGTAGGGCCTGGTTGTGGATAGAGAGCTGTGGTTTTGGTGCGTAACTCATGACAGCTAGAGAATGATGTGAGTGGATGTGGTCTTTCATCATCTGTTGCTGGTGCTGCATCTCAAACATGGGAAACTGTGATTTAACATGAAAAAATAAAGAAAGGAGTAAGAAGCCATGAAAGTTTTAGAATTCAAGTGAATTTTATTTGTTTTCAGTGACAAAAGGTTTCTTTTTTATGTAAACAGTTTGTGATTTTATATTAACAAGAGCGTGCATGTGGAGTCTTTCTAAATGCTTTTATTTTTTTATTTCCACACATTTCTGTGTTAAGAGAAAATAGTAATGTTAATAGCATTTGTTTAGTGTTTAAAGACTTTATGTTGCTGGCATCAGTAATATAAGTTTGCTTCTGGTATGATTTTTGTAAATTTAACATATAAAAAAGAAAAAGCCTTTCCTACTTATTTTATCATGATAAAGTTTTCTTTTTCTAAGGTGTAATTGTATTCTTTTGATTTGCTTAACGTAGGTCCTGACTGCTCTTGGTTCTCAACTCTGTGCATTGTGGGGAAAAGAGGCTGATGTAAGTGAGCCTTCTAACTTCCATGTATACCTAGATTCCATGCTGGCCTTCACCCGTCACCCAAGCCTCCATATCTACAACTTTACCAATGGTCTGTGGGGACAACTTTTCCGTCATAAGTTTGTGCCTCAGAGCAAGACGCTGCTGGACATCTTACCCTCTTGGATAACTGTTGTATCTAGGAAGGTATGTAAAGTTGGGTTTTGTTGGATACATCATGTAAAGAGAAGATTCTGCTAACATTGCATTGGAGGACTCAAAAGAATGTCTTTTTGGAGTCTTAGGTTTTTTTCACTTCTCACTGGAGGATAATGTTAGTTTGTGTCATTGTGTATGTGTCTCTTATTTTTTGGCACAATTTTAAAGCAGATTTTTTCATTATTGTTTGAGCAAGTAATGTTTCTGTATGCAATAGTTTCTATAATCACTTATGGAAAAGCACCTGCATAAAGAACATGTACTTATTACCCACACACAAGTGCATGGAATTATGGTATGTCTTTTATTACAGGTACCCCTGTTCATGGCTTTATCTGGTATTTGGTGATGGTTACTATCAGTAGGGTGGTTTAGACCAGGTTGATAAATGACTGAATTATAATTTATGGGCTGTTTATCTATCTATCTGTATATCTGATGCCTCTTCCCTCCGGGAACTTCCATCAAAGGGTGGCCCATAGTAGAAGTCTCCACTTATTGCTGTCCTTACATGCCTCCCTCGCATACACCGTTCCCTGCATTCTTCCACCATTTCTCTCCCTTCAGTATTCCTCCACCCTATTTTTCCATGTCATAGGTGGTCTTCCTCTCACACCAACCCCTTTGATTGTACTATCATTCACTCTCCTTGTAAACTCCCAGTCTTGCATTCTTTCCACATGCCCAAACTACCTCAAAGTATTATTTTTCACCCATTCATCCACTCCACAGTTCATTCCTTTTGCCTTCCCTGCCATGCCACATCTCTCATACACTTTCATTTCTGTCTTCATTTCATCTAGTCACACCACATGCTCTTCTCAAATTGCTCATTTCCACAGCCGGGATGCTTGACATCTGTTATTCATTCCATGTCAATGCTTTGGCAGCATAGGGTAAGGTTGGGAGGGCTGTGCTGTCCCATAATCCTCTCTTCACTTCTGTAATTTCACCTCTACCCTTTATTATTCAATTAAGGGAGCCAATAACTCCTACCATGCACTGCTTTCTCCCATATTTCTCCTTCCAAATCATTAGACTTGCTCAAGACAGCTCCTAAATACTTAAATTCTCTTACTTCTTCCAGTCTCACTTCTTCCAGTCTTTCTCCCCCTATATCCAAAGCACAATTTAGTACACTTTCTTTTGTCACTCTATATGGTTTTACAAGATTTATACTTTCACTTTATGTCTTTTCAAACAGTATTACTTTTCTTTTACTTGTATTTATCTTCTGTTGCCTATATTTACGCACATCATAAAACACATACTCTTAAGGTGCAACTCCTCTTCACTCTCAGGAAAAACACGCTATCATCCGCAGACAGGCTTGCCACTATCCACCATATCTCACTGCCACACTCCTTCTCTTCACCCCTTTTCCCTAGTTTTGCTTTCATCTCTCTTATTGCTCCATCCATATATATATATATTTTTATTTTTTTTTATTATACTTTGTCGCTGTCTCCCGCGTTTGCGAGGTAGCGCAAGGAAACAGACGAAAGAAATGCCCCCCCCCCATACACATGTATATACATACGTCCACACACGCAAATATACATACCTACACAGCTTTCCATGGTTTACCCCAGACGCTTCACATGCCCTGCTTCAATCCACTGACAGCACGTCAACGCCGGTATACCACATCGCTCCAATTCACTCTATTCCTTGCCCTCCTTTCACCCTCCTGCATGTTCAGGCCCCGATCACACAAAATCTTTTTCACTCCATCTTTCCACCTCCAATTTGGTCTCCCTCTTCTCCTTGTTCCCTCCACCTCCGACACATATATCCTCTTGGTCAATCTTTCCTCACTCATCCTCTCCATGTGCCCAAACCACTTCAAAACACCCTCTTCTGCTCTCTCAACCACGCTCTTTTTATTTCCACACATCTCTCTTACCCTTACGTTACTCACTCGATCAAACCACCTCACACCACACATTGTCCTCAAACATCTCATTTCCAGCACATCCATCCTCCTGCGCACAACTCTATCCATAGCCCACGCCTTGCAACCATACAACATTGTTGGAACCACTATTCCTTCAAACATACCCATTTTTGCTTTCCGGGATAATGTTCTCGACTTCCACACATTCTTCAAGGCCCCCAGGATTTTCGCCCCCTCCCCCACCCTATGATCCACTTCCGCTTCCATGGTTCCATCCGCTGCCAGATCCACTCCCAGATATCTAAAACACTTCACTTCCTCCAGTTTTTCTCCATTCAAACTCACCTCCCAATTGACTTGACCCTCAACCCTACTGTACCTAATAATCTTGCTCTTATTCACATTTACTCTTAACTTTCTTCTTCCACACACTTTTCCAAACTCAGTCACCAGCTTCTGCAGTTTCTCACATGAATCAGCCACCAGCGCTGTATCATCAGCGAACAACAACTGACTCACTTCCCAAGCTCTCTCATCCCCAACAGACTTCATACTTGCCCCTCTTTCCAAAACTCTTGCATTTACCTCCCTAACAACCCCATCCATAAACAAATTAAACAACCATGGAGACATCTCACACCCCTGCCGCAAACCTACATTCACTGAGAACCAATCACTTTCCTCTCTTCCTACACGTACACATGCCTTACATCCTCGATAAAAACTTTTCACTGCTTCTAACAACTTTCCTCCCACACCATATATTCTTAATACCTTCCACAGAGCATCTCTATCAACTCTATCATATGCCTTCTCCAGATCCATAAATGCTACATACAAATCCATTTGCTTTTCTAAGTATTTCTCACATACATTCTTCAAAGCAAACACCTGATCCACACATCCTCTACCACTTCTGAAACCACACTGCTCTTCCCCAATCTGATGCTCTGTACATGCCTTCACCCTCTCAATCAATACCCTCCCATATAATTTACCAGGAATACTCAACAAACTTATACCTCTGTAATTTGAGCACTCACTCTTATCCCCTTTGCCTTTGTACAATGGCACTATGCACGCATTCCGCCAATCCTCAGGCACCTCACCATGAGTCATACATACATTAAATAACCTTACCAACCAGTCAACAATACAGTCACCCCCTTTTTTAATAAATTCCACTGCAATACCATCCAAACCTGCTGCCTTGCCGGCTTTCATCTTCCGCAAAGCTTTTACTACCTCTTCTCTGTTTACCAAATCATTTTCCCTAACCCTCTCACTTTGCACACCACCTCGACCAAAACACCCTATATCTGCCACTCTATCATCAAACACATTCAACAAACCTTCAAAATACTCACTCCATCTCCTTCTCACATCACCACTACTTGTTATCACCTCCCCATTTGCGCCCTTCACTGAAGTTCCCATTTGCTCCCTTGTCTTACGCACTTTATTTACCTCCTTCCAGAACATCTTTTTATTCTCCCTAAAATATAATGATACTCTCTCACCCCAACTCTCATTTGCCCTTTTTTTCACCTCTTGCACCTTTCTCTTGACCTCCTGTCTCTTTCTTTTATACATCTCCCACTCAATTGCATTTTTTCCCTGCAAAAATCGTCCAAATGCCTCTCTCTTCTCTTTCACTAATACTCTTACTTCTTCATCCCACCACTCACTACCTTTTCTAATCAACCCATCTCCCACTCTTCTCATGCCACAAGCATCTTTTGCGCAATCCGTCACTGATTCCCTAAATACATCCCATTCCTCCCCCACTCCCCTTACTTCCATTGTTCTCACCTTTTTCCATTCTGTACTCAGTCTCTCCTGGTACTTCCTCACACAAGTCTCCTTCCCAAGCTCACTTACTCTCACCACCCTCTTCACCCCAACATTCACTCTTCATTTCTGAAAACCCATACAAATCTTCACCTTAGCCTCCACAAGATAATGATC
Organism: Panulirus ornatus; assembly: GCF_036320965.1. Lineage (NCBI taxonomy): Eukaryota > Metazoa > Arthropoda > Malacostraca > Decapoda > Palinuridae > Panulirus > Panulirus ornatus. The sequence goes on from NC_092246.1 coordinate 1,218,497, forward strand.
AGACATCCCTCCAGTTGCACCTCTCAGCACATTAACATCCAAAAGTCTCTCTTTCGCGCGCCTGTCAATTAACACGTAATCCAATAACGCTCTCTGGCCATCTCTCCTACTTACATAAGTATACTTATGTATATCTCGCTTTTTAAACCAGGTATTCCCAATCATCAGTCCTTTTTCAGCACATAAATCTACAAGCTCTTCACCATTTCCATTTACAACACTGAACACCCCATGTATACCAATTATTCCCTCAACTGCCACATTACTCACCTTTGCATTCAAATCACCCATCACTATAACCCGGTCTCGTGCATCAAAACCACTAACACACTCATTCAGCTGCTCCCAAAACACTTGCCTCTCATGATCTTTCTTCTCATGCCCAGGTGCATATGCACCAATAATCACCCATCTCTCTCCATCAACTTTCAGTTTTACCCATATTAATCGAGAATTTATTTTCTTACATTCTATCACATACTCCCACAACTCCTGTTTCAGGAGTATTGCTACTCCTTCCCTTGCTCTTGTCTTCTCACTAACCCCTGACTTTACTCCCAAGATCTTCCCAAACCACTCTTCCCCTTTACCCTTGAGCTTCGTTTCACTCAGAGCCAAAACATCCAGGTTCCTTTCCTCAAACATACTACCTATCTCTCCTTTTTTCACATCTTGGTTACATCCACACACATTTAGACACCCCAATGTGAGCCTTCGCGGAGGATGAGCACTCCCCGCGTGACTCCTTCTTCTGTTTCCCATTTTAGAAAGTTAAAAAAGTACAAGGAGGGGAGGATTTCTGGCCCCCAGCTCCCGTCCCCTCTAGTCGCTTTCTACGACACGCGAGGAATGCGTGGGAAGTATTCTTTCACCCCTATCCCCAGGGATAATATATATATACATATATACACATACACACACATACACACACATACGCACATATACACACACACACACATACATATATATACATATGAAAAATGTAAGAAACAATTTAGAAAACTGAAACTTCTAGCTTGAAATGAAATGAAAAATGAATGTCACATACTGGTTCAACCTCTGGCTATGGAAAAAGGAAAATGTATAATTTATTTACACAAACGTCAATAGTAGTTCTCATCAATTTAACCACTGTATCAATAAGCTTCAATGTCTAAGCTACATTTTTTCCAATTTCACTATTTTCTTGTCAAAGCACCATGTATGAAAACTATCACTCCAGTAACACAACTATAAACATTTACTTCCCCTTTAAAAAGCTCTGGGGAAGTCTGTCTCGATATATCATGGGTCCTGAAATGCTACAAAAGAAATTGGAGGAGGAAGTTGAGGGCTACAAGAAAATACAAAAAGACTTATCCAAGACAACAAGCTTAAGGTCACAACTTGATGGTCAACTAATTGAAAATAAAGTAGTTAAAGAGGAACTGGAGTTGCTGGATGAAGATAGTGTAGTGTACAGATTGATTGGACCAGCCCTGATACGCCAGGATCTAGAAGAAGCACGACAGAATGTCAATAAGAGAGTAGATTACATTCAGCAAGAAATTAAACGTCATGATAACACAATGGAAAAATTGGAGAAGGAATCAGAAGTTAAACGAGAAAGTATTGTGAAGTTCCAAGAGCAGATGCAGCAGAAGATTGTGAAGTAGATGGGGAAATGAGTAAGATAGTATTCCTCACAAAAATTTGGAAAAAAATCTTGGCTAACCCTGGATAGGCTGCTTGCACCAAGTCAGAGATACTTTCATAAATATAAGATGAATATTGTGTGTGAGAATTTATCTCGTGTGCATGTTTGCATAATTACCTTTTCTGTCTGTTTTGAATAAATGCCAATGAGAATATTTAGTTATGGTATACAATGAAAATTTTATTCCATATTTTTGGGAGTGGTGGGCTGGAAATCCTCCTCTCTCTTTTTTTTTTTTTTCTAATTGTCCAAAAGAAGGAACAGAGAGGGGGGCCAGGTGAGGATATTCCCTTAAAGGCCTAGCCCTCTGTTCTTAACGCTACCTCGCTAATGTGGGAAATGGCGAATAGTATGAAAGCAATATATATATATATATATATATATATATATATATATATATATATTTTTTTTTTTTTTCATACTATTCGCTATTTCCCGCGATAGCGAGGTAGCGTTAAGAACAGAGGACTGGGCCTTTGAGGGAATATCCTCACCTGGCCCTCTTCTCTGTTCCTTCTTTTGGAAAATTAAAAAAAAAAACGAGAGGGGAGGATTTCCAGCCCCCCGCTAAGAAATAAAAGTATAATAATAGAGAGTTGTAATAAAAAGAGTGTGTTTGAGAGGGCTGAAGAAAGCATGCTAAAATGATTTAAACAAACGGAGAAAATGAGTTAGGAGAGGTTGACAAAGAGGATATGTGTCAAAAGTGGAGGGAACAAGAAGGGGTAAAACAAATTGGTGATTGGAGGATGAAGGGAAAAAGACCTTGAGTGACTGGGTGCTGAACATGCTAGAGGGTGAAAAGCATACACGAGATAAAGTGAAAAAAAATAATGTGGTATACAAGGGTTGATGTGCTGTCAGTAAACTGAATCAGGGTATGTGAAACAGCTGAGGTAAACCATGGAAAGGTTTGTGGGGCCTGGTTGTGGATAGGAAGCTGTAGTCGATGCATTACACATGACAGCTAGAGAATGGATTAAGCAAATGCATGCTTTCTTTGTCTGTTCCTGGCACTACCTCACTAACATGAGAAATGGTGATCATGTATGAAAAAATGAGTTTTGAGCATCCCTCTAGTGTGTCTTCTGGCAGCAAACAGATCACTCACAATTTTTACTTTGTAATTCATAAATATTGTTTCTATGATTTCTTTTTCATAAATATTCACCATTTCCCAATCTTAGCAACATAACATCAAGAACAGAGGGCTGAACCTTAATGGGGAAAGTTTCACAGGGCCCCTTCTCTGTTCCTGCTTTTGGAAAATTAAAACTGGAAGGTAGGATTTCCAGCCCCCTGCTCCCACCTGTTTTAGTCGCCTTCTACAATACACAAGGAATATGTGGGAAGTATTCTTTTTTCCCTATCCCCAGGGATAAAATTTTTTTTTCTTTTATCATTATTCTTGACTGCCATTTCACACGTCAGTGAGGCAGTGCCAAGAAACAGATGAAAAGACCCATCCACTCCTATACACACAAATATACATGAAAACACATACACGTACATATACTTACACATACATATCAACACACACACATATACATACACATACACAGACAAATACATATATACAAATGTGCATATTCATACTTGTTAGCCTTCATCCATACCCGGTGCCACCCCGCCTCACAGGAAACAGCATTGCCAACCCCTGCATGAAAACTGGATCAAAGAATTTTCATCATGCTTTAATATGGAGATATCTATGAGAACATGTTAAATTCATATGTAAATCAAACTAAACAAAGTTATCAATGCACAACTCAGAGCTGAACCTGAGCTCCCAAGAACTGGAAGTGGACAGCATAACCACTAACCACAGATAAGCTAAAACCTGTCTTTCTGGACAGCAGGGATCTACTGTCTATATCTATAACTATGGGCCTGAAGGGTAATGTATATATATATTAGAATGTGTTATGCTCCCAAGTAAATCAATCTAAACAATTTTACCACTGCACACCCAAGAACTGAACCTACACTACCTCACTCTACAGGCCCACAGTGTGGGGGCAAGGCCCTGGTAGCAGTTTGAGAGAGAGAGAGAGAGGTTTCAGCTCATTGGTGGTTAAGTGGTTACACCACCCACTCACCATTCTTAGTAGTTTGAGTTCAACTCTTGGGTGCGAAATGGTAAAACTGTTTAGATGGAAATACATATTCACTCACATTATATGTGATTATTCCAATCTTTCTGAGAATCATAACCATCAGCAAAAACAAGAAAGACTAGTACAATGAGGGGTTATCTTTACCATAAAAAAGGCCAATCTTAAAAATCAAAAAGGTCAATATGATCACTTATGTTGCACACAGCCCATGCAAAATATCTTAAGGAAAAAATATCTAAATGGTCAAGTCAGTAGCTAATACATCCTCATTCATTTATGGGTATACAATGATAATGGTGTCTGGATGGGACACTAGCACATTAATGCACATTTTGTTCCATACTTGTCAGCCACTTCCCACTTCAACAAGGTAGCAGGAAGAGATGAATAATAGCCCCATTTGCCCCTGCCCACTCTCTAGCTGTCATATATAATGCACAGAAAGCATAGCACCTTATCCAAAGCCAAGCCTGAATGATCATTCCATGGTTTCTACTGACTGCCTCATATGCCGTGATTCAGCCCAATGACAGTTTATCATCCCCTGTATACCAATTCAATCCGATTCATTCCAATCTATGAATGCCTCTCATGCTTCTGAATGCTTAGGCCCAGGTCATCCAAAGCATCTTTCATTCCATACCTCTGTCTCCTTCTCAGTTTTCCCCTCTATCACTGCTCCCTTCACTTTGGACAAGTATATCTTCTTGGTCAAGCACTCCTTCACTCAAGTTCTCCACATGTCCAATCCATTTCTGAACACCCAATAAGCTTCTCAATCACAGTACTCTTACTAGCACACCTTTCTTTCAGTTTCACTCTTTCTGTACTCAAACCCAATCACGACACATTATGTCCTCAGGCATTTCACTTCCAACATGTTCACTTTCTAAAATGGGAAACAGAAGAAGGAGTCACGCGGGGAGTGCTCATCCTCCTCGAAGGCTCAGACTGGGATGTCTAAATGTGTGTGGATGTAACCAAGATGTGAAAAAAGGAGAGATAGGTAGTATGTTTGAGGAAAGGAACCTGGATGTTTTGGCTCTGAGTGAAACGAAGCTTAAGGGTAAAGGGGAAGAGTGGTTTGGGAATGTCTTGGGAGTAAAGTCAGGGGTTAGTGAGAGGACAAGAGCAAGAAGGGAAGGAGTAGCAGTACTCCTGAAACAGGAGTTGTGGGAGTATGTGATAGAATGTAAGAAAATAAATTCTCGATTAATATGGGTAAAACTGAAAGTTGATGGAGAGAGATGGGTGATTATTGGTGCATATGCACCTGGGCATGAGAAGAAAGATCATGAGAGGCAAGTGTTTTGGGAGCAGCTGAATGAGTGTGTTAGTGGTTTTGATGCACGAGACCGGGTTATAGTGATGGGTGATTTGAATGCAAAGGTGAGTAATGTGGCAGTTGAGGGAATAATTGGTATACATGGGGTGTTCAGTGTTGTAAATGGAAATGGTGAAGAGCTTGTAGATTTATGTGCTGAAAAAGGACTGGTGATTGGGAATACCTGGTTTAAAAAGCGAGATATACATAAGTATACGTATGTAAGTAGGAGAGATGGCCAGAGAGCATTATTGGATTACGTGTTAATTGACAGGCGCGCGAAAGAGAGACTTTTGGATGTTAATGTGCTGAGAGGTGCAAGTGGAGGGATGTCTGATCATTATCTTGTGGAGGCTAAGGTGAAGATTTGTATGGGTTTTCAGAAAAGAAGAATGAATGTTGGGGTGAAGAGGGTGGTGAGAGTAAGTGAGCTTGGGAAGGAGACTTGTGTGAGGAAGTACCAGGAGAGACTGAGTACAGAATGGAAAAAGGTGAGAACAATGGAAGTAAGGGGAGTGGGGGAGGAATGGGATGTATTTAGGGAATCAGTGATGGATTGCGCAAAAGATGCTTGTGGCATGAGAAGAGTGGGAGGTGGGTTGATTAGAAAGGGTAGTGAGTGGTGGGATGAAGAAGTAAGATTATTAGTGAAAGAGAAGAGAGAGGCATTTGGACGATTTTTGCAGGGAAAAAATGCAATTGAGTGGGAGATGTATAAAAGAAAGAGACAGGAGGTCAAGAGAAAGGTGCAAGAGGTGAAAAAGAGGGCAAATGAGAGTTGGGGTGAGAGAGTATCATTAAATTTTAGGGAGAATAAAAAGATGTTCTGGAAGGAGGTAAATAAAGTGCGTAAGACAAGGGAGCAAATGGGAACTTCAGTGAAGGGCGCAAATGGGGAGGTGATAACAAGTAGTGGTGATGTGAGGAGATGGAGTGAGTATTTTGAAGGTTTGTTGAATGTGTTTGATGATAGAGTGGCAGATATAGGGTGTTTTGGTCGAGGTGGTGTGCAAAGTGAGAGGGTTAGGGAAAATGATTTGGTAAACAGAGAAGAGGTAGTAAAAGCTTTGCAGAAGATGAAAGCCGGCAAGGCAGCAGGTTTGGATGGTATTGCAGTGGAATTTATTAAAAAAGGGGGTGACTGTATTATTGACTGGTTGGTAAGGTTATTTAATGTATGTATGACTCATGGTGAGGTGCCTGAGGATTGGCGGAATGCGTGCATAGTGCCATTGTACAAAGGCAAAGGGGATAAGAGTGAGTGCTCAAATTTCAGAGGTATAAGTTTGTTGAGTATTCCTGGTAAATTATATGGGAGAGTATTGATTGAGAGGGTGAAGGCATGTACAGAGCATCAGGTTGGGGAGGAGCAGTGTGGTTTCAGAAGTGGTAGAGGATGTGTGGATCAGGTGTTTGCTTTGAAGAATGTATGTGAGAAATACTTAGAAAAGCAAATGGATTTGTATGTAGCATTTATGGATCTGGAGAAGGCATATGATAGAGTTGATAGAGATGCTCTGTGGAAGGTATTAAGAATATATGGTGTGGGAGGCAAGTTGTTAGAAGCAGTGAAAAGTTTTTATCGAGGATGTAAGGCATGTGTACATGTAGGAAGAGAGGAAAGTGATTGGTTCTCAGTGAATGTAGGTTTGCGGCGGGGGTGTGAGATGTCTCCATGGTTGTTTAATTTGTTTATGGATGAGGTTGTTAGGGAGGTGAATGCAAGAGTTTTGGAAAGAGGGGCAAGTATGAAGTCTGTTGGGGATGAGAGAGCTTGGGAAGTGAGTTAGTTGTTGTTCGCTGATGATACAGCACTGGTGGCTGATTCATGTGAGAAACTGCAGAACTGGTGACTGATTTTGGTAAAGTGTGTGAAAGAAGAAAGTTAAGAGTAAATGTGAATAAGAGCAAGGTTATTAGGTACAGTAGGGTTGAGGGTCAAGTCAATTGGGAGGTAAGTTTGAATGGAGAAAAACTGGAGGAAGTAAAGTGTTTTAGATATCTGGGTGTGGATCTGGCAGCGGATGGAACCATGGAAGCGGAAGTGGATCATAGGGTGAGAGAGGGGGCGAAAATTCTGGGAGCCTTGAAGAATGTGTGGAAGTCGAGAACATTATCTCAGAAAGCAAAAATGGGTATGTTTGAAGGAATAGTGGTTCCAACAATGTTGTATGGTTGCGAGGCGTGGGCTATGGATAGAGTTGTGCACAGGAGGGTGGATGTGCTGGAAATGAGATGTTTGAGGACAATGTGTGGTGTGAGGTGGTTTGATCGAGTAAGTAACGTAAGGGTAAGAGAGATGTGTGGAAATAAAAAGAGCGTGGTTGAGAGAGCAGAAGAGGGTGTTTTGAAATGGTTTGGGCACATGGAGAGAATGAGTGAGGAAAGATTGACCAAGAGGATATATGTGTCGGAGGTGGAGGGAATGAGGAGAAGTGGGAGACCAAATTGGAGGTGGAAAGATGGAGTGAAAAAGATTTTGTGTGATTGGGGCCTGAACATGCAGGAGGGTGAAAGGAGGGCAAGGAATAGAGTGAATTGGATCGATGTGGTATACCAGGGTTGACGTGCTGTCAGTGGATTGAATCAGGGCATGTGAAGTGTCTAGGGTAAACCATGGAAAGCTGTGTAGGTATGTATATTTGCGTGTGTGGATGTATGTATATACATGTGTATGGGGGTGGGTTGGGCCATTTCTTTCGTCTGTTTCCTTGCGCTACCTCGCAAACGCAGGAGACAGCAAAGGAAGGAACAGAAAAGGGGGCTGGATGAGGATGTTTCCTCAGAGGCCCAGTCCTCTGTTCTTAACGCTACCTCGCTGATGCGGGAAATGGCGAATAGTATAATGAATGTATAATGCACCGAAACCACAGCTCCCTCTCCACATCCAGACCCCACAGAACTTTCCATGGTTTACCCCAGACGCTTCACATGCCCTTGTCCAATCCATTGACAGCATGTCGACCCTGGTATACCACATCGTTCCAATTCACTCTATTCCTTGCATGCCTTTCACCCTCCTGCATGTTCAGGCTCTGATTGCTCAAAATCTTTTTCACTCCATCTTTCCACCTTCAATTTGGTCTCCCGCTTCTCCTCGTTCACTCCACCTTTGACACATATATCCTCTTTGTCAATCTTTCCTCACTCATTCTCTCCATGTGACCAAACCATTTCAAAACACCCTCTTCTGCTCTCTCAACCACACTATTTTTATTACCACACATCTCTCTTACCCTTTCATTACTTACTCGATCAAACCACCTCACATCACATATTGTCCTCAAACATCTCATTTCCAGCTCATCCACCCTCCTCCGCACAACTCTATCTATAGCCTACGCCTCGCAACCATACAACATTCTTGTAACCACTGTTCCTTCAAACATACCCATTTTTGCTTTCCGAGATAACGTTCTCGACTTCCACACATTTTTCAGCACTCCCAGAACTTTCGCTCCCTCCCCCACCCTATGATTCACTTCCGCTTCCACTGTTCCATCTGCTGCCAAATCCACTCCCAGATATCTAAAACACTTCACTTCCTCCAGTTTTTCTCCTTTCAAACTTACCTCCTAATTGACTTGTCCCTCAACCCCAAATGCCTCTCTCTTTTCTTTCACTTGTAATCTTACTTCTTTATCCCACCACTCACTACCCTTTCTAATCTGCCCACTTCCCATGCTTCTCATGCCACAAGCATCTTTTGCACAAGCCATCACTGCTTCCCTAAATACATCCCATTCCTCCCCCACTCCCCTTACGTCCTTTGTTCTCACCTTTTTCCATTCTGTACTCAGTCTCTCCTGGCACTTCCTCACACAAGTTTCCTTCCCAAGCTCACTTTCTTTCACCACTCTCTTCACCCCAACATTCTCTCTTGTTTTCTGAAAATCTTTGCAAATCTTCACTTTTGCCTCCACAAGGTAATGATCAGACATCCCTCCAGTTGCACCTCTCAGCATATTAACATCCAAAAGTCTCTCTTTCACGCACCTATCAATTAACATGTATTCCAATAACGCTCTCTGACCATCTCTCCTACTTACATACCTATACTTATGTATATCTCTCTTTTTAAACCAGGTATTCCCAATCAGCACATAAATATACAAGCTTTTCACCATTTCCATTTACAACACTGAACACCCCCATGTACTCCAATTATTCCCTCAACTGCCACATTACTCACCTTTGCATTCAAATTACCCATCACTATAACACGGTCTCGTGTATCAAAACTGCTAACACACTCAGCTGCTCCTAAAACATTTGCCTCTCATGATCTTTCTTTTCATGCACCAGTAATCACCCATCTCTCTCCATCCACTTTCAGTTTTACCCATATCAGTCTAGAGTTTACTTTCTCACACTCTATCACATACTCCCACCACTCCTGTTTCAGGAGTAGTGCTACTCCTTCCCTTGCTCTTGTCCTCTCACTAACCCCTGACTTTACTCCCAAGGCATTCCCAAACCACTCTTCCCCTTTACCCTTGAGCTTCGTTTCACTCAGAGCCAAAACATCCAGGTTCCTTTCCTCAAACATACTACCTATCTCTCCTTTTTTCTCATCTTGGTTACATCCACACACATTTAGACACCCCAATGTGAGCCTTCGAGGAGGATGAGCACTCCCTGCTTGACTCCTTCTTCTGTTTCCCCTTTTAGAAAGTTAAAATACAAGGAGGGGAGGGTTTCTAGCCCTCGCTCCTGTCCCCTTTAGTCGCCTTCTTCGACACATGAGATATGAGATATGCATGGGAAGTATTTTTGCTCCCCTATCCCCAGGTACATTCATATTGAGCAATCTACCATATCCCTTTTTCTTCTCTTCCACATATTTTGTATTCTTCCCTCCTCCTTTTCTGAGCTTTCACTGGTACATTTGTATTGAGTAATATATCATATGCCCTTTTCTTCTCTTCCACAGCATTTCTAACCTCTTCTGTCCTCCATGTATTTGCACTTGATTGTTATGTGTTATTATCTCTTTATATTATCTTTTTTCTTCCTTAGATGACACTTTGGTCACATATGCAGCTTTTTCATATCTTTAGACTTGAGAAATTGGACTAAAGCAGTAGCAAGGAAAAATTATAAAGAGGCGTGGTAGGCACACAGAAAAAGAACAGGTATGTGTTCACTCATAGTGTGCTTTTCTTAAACTTCCTAGAAGTTTCATCGTAGCCAAAGTATAGATTTCATAAAATCCTATAGAGGGAAACACGCTGGAAGAGGTAAGAGAATCTAAGTATTATGGAGCTATCTTGGGTAAGTTTGGTGATATGAAGGAGAGATAAGGGAGAGAGCATTACGAGGTAGAAGAATCATTGGGTCCCCATTAGAGTAATGAAGTTAGAGGTGTAAGTTTGGAAATGTACCCTGACCTATGCAGCCAAAACATGGACATGTAATGAATCACAGAGGTCAGGGATCCAAGCTGTGGAAATGAGCTTTTTAAGAGGAGCATATGGTATGACTTTAAGTAAGGAATAAAGTAAGAAATGAGTTGGTGTATGAGAAATATGGTATGGCAGAGAATGCAAAGGCTTGGGCATGTAGGAAGAATGCAAGATGGGAAGTTTACAAGGAGGATGCATGATAGTACAATTAAAGGGGTTGGTGTTAGAGGAATACCAACTATGACATGGGGAAATAGAGTGGAAGAGTACTAGATGAAGAGCAATGGTGGAAGAATGAATGGAATGGTGTATATGAGGGAGGCTTGTAAGGCCAGGGATAAGTGGAGACTCTTTTGCTTTAGCCACCCCTTAATTAGAGTTTCTTAAAGGAGTGCTGCATTAGTGAGGTAGTGTCAACAGATGACCGAACCTGAGAGGAAGGAAAGATTTTCATTAGGCTTTTTCCTCTGTTCCTCCATTTGGGGGGAGGATTTCCAGTCCTCTGCTTCTAACCTTCGTAGTAGATTGAAGAATAAAATGTCAGGGTAAGAGAAATGTGTCATAGTAAGACAAGTATATATGAGAGAGCTGAGGCAGGAGTGCTGAAGTGTTTTGGATAGTTTGAGTGAGGAAAAGATGACAAAGCATGCTCATATGTCAGAAGTGATGGGAATAAGAGTAAGTGGAAAACCAAGGTGGGGATAGGAGGGAGGAGTTAAAGATGCTTATAGTGTTTGAGGCCTGTACATATAGAAGGAAAGTGTGAGATGCACAAGGAATAGACCAAATTGGAGTGGTGTGGTATGCTGGGGTGATGTGGTGTTGGTGGGCTGAACCAGAGCATTTGAAGCATTGGAAATCCACAGTGCCTGGTTGTCAGCATGGAGCTCTAATTTTGATGCATTATACATGACAGCTAGAAATTGCATGTGAGTAAATGGGACCATTCTCTCTTTATCTGTTCCTGTTACTACCTCGCTGATTTGAAAAATGGGAGAAATATAAAAAACACACCTGTAATTGCCTGTTTGTATCATATGGGGAGGGAGTTTTAAACATGGGGCTTCATCTCTTGAAAATTATTTTTCTATTGTACAACTTCCCAAGTTTTTGTATGCTGCCTTCACTAAGCATGTCTTTGTAATTTTATTCCATTTATCCACTACTCTTATTCTGTAAAAGTACTTTTTCACATCTCTTTTTATCAAGTTTCTTGCTAAATTTCATGTTACTGTATGCCATTTGGTTTTACTTTCCTATATATCTCGAAGAACTGTTCTATGCCTCTGTCATCAGTTTGTTTAAAAAACTTTAAAGATTGTGATCAGGTCCCCTTCACTCTCCTCTCTTTCAGGGTGGACTAATTTAAGGACTCTAGCATTTCCCAGTGGCTCATTTCTCTTAAGTTTGGCACTATCTTTGTTGCTGTCCTCTGGACCTTTTTTGGTAGCTCTTTAGGTTTCTCTTCTAATTTTGGCCCAATGTAGCATGGCAACAGTGTTCTGAATATTTTATTTATTCATGAACTTGAATATATTTCTCACGTTTGCTGTTTGCTGTGACTTATCCTTGTAACTTTAGATTTGATTGGGTTGTACTTCATCAGCCTCGTATTAGACCAACTTTGGAGTGTATCAAGGTCTCCTTGTAAGTGTAGTCCTCCGTGCTTTTCACTTCCCCATGACATTTTCATCATCTGAAAACATATTCAGGTTATAGGTACTCCTTTAGTGATTAACATGGTGCCTTTTCTTTGAGTACTGCTAATCCATTTTTTCATTATATTGTTTTTGTCCAACTTGCCCATTGAAGATGTTAAGAAATAACTATTACAGCTGAAGCATGATGAAGAAAAAGTGTCTTCCAAAATCTATTCTTATTTCATGTGATGAAGCAGGACTTCCTTTAGGAAGTGGGACAGTAATGTGATGATTATCATATTTGAAATGGTTTATCTGTTTAAAGAACAATGAGAGGAAAGTCAGTGTACTATGTCATTTTGCAGATAATGAAACATGGCTACCCTTCTAAGAATGAATCTGAGAGCTGTCAGTATTCCCGCCTTGACTTTGACAGTGATGAAGAATATTCTCACTTCTTTTACAAGGTTTGTTATATTTGTGTTTGGTAAATTCATATTTATAAGTAGAGTGGAATATTCACCAAATCCTATCGAAGGAATTCAAGTAATTTGCAGGATCTCATTCCATATTATTCATATTATTCTCTTCTCACTCCAATTAAACTCTCTGCTACCTTTAACTGTGTTCACTTGTGCCAGCATGTCTGCTTCTAATGGTGAATACACTTGTCAACTACAGTAGTTTTCACTTATATATTATGTTTATTGCTATTTGTGTAATTGAGTGCATTGTGTATGAATACACCTCTTATGAATGCCATGTTTGAGTGATAAAAGTGGGCTGGGGGGTAGGGGGATGGTAGGTCTGAGATTCATGAATGTATCTCCAAGTCTTGTGTGTTGCAGTACTGGATAATATACATATTGCACTTGAAAAAATATTCTCCGTTTTCTTTTTGCTTAGATACTTAAAGAAAGTTGTAATGTATCCTGACTTCTCTGTATGTATTTTGTACACATTTTTGTGTGAAAATTAGGTAAAGAAATCTACAAGAATGTAATCCCTCTTTATTACATTGAACCCTAGGGTAAAATGGGATTCACTATCACTATCCAGTGAATACTAAGTTGTTTACCAGGAATGTTTATCCATTGCTAAGCCAGGACTAAGTTTAAATAGATAGTTGCTTCAAATTTGTGAGCATATGCACTAGAAGAGAGAAATTTTATTTTACTGAATTTTTTTTTCATACATGTTCATGTTTGCCTTTTCCCATGTTAGCAAGGTAGTGCCAGGAACTGATGCAGAAATAGCATCATTAACTTACAAATGCTCTATACCTGTCGTGTATAACTCACCGAAACCAGAGCCCCCTTATCCTCGACCAGGCCTCACAAACCTCTCTAATTTTCCCAAACCACTTCATATGTCCTGGTTTAACCCATTCACAGCATGTCACCTCCATATTACAGTAAAATCCCATTCTGATGGACTTCAGTGTATCAGAATTAGGTTTTTAATGGACCCCACTAAGCCAGGTATGGGATCTAATGGAAATTTCTGTGAAGGTCTATTAAATTGCAAATTTAGTCTGGTCAGGTAAGAATCCATTGGACTGATTTTGGATGTAACTGAATAGTCTGTTAATTCCTGATATAGTTCCGGGATGCTGGGTGTCAGGAGGAAATGCAACAGCCTGTTGTACATCACTTTGCACTTTTTTCAGGAACATACAGTGTCCTTTTCTCTTACCTGCTTATAGGTGTACAGTGGTTTACAATACAGACATATCCAGTTGAACACTCAGTATGCATTCCTTAAGAGAGAGTTTTCAGTGATTCACCTTTCAACTGGGTGACTATAACATGTGTGATATGGAGATCCATTGTGGACAGCATTATTTTTTACCTTTAAGTATTTCTTTTTTCACCTCAAAAGTGGTGATTTTTTGTATCACCTTTGGTGCATTTCTAGCACTGTCTCTTGTAAATTTTGTTTCCTGACATTTTGGATACAGGGACTTTGTGATGTGTGTAGTAGTTACTTTCTTGAAAATAGTGGTGTGAATCCAAAATGCATAAATCAAATAATGTAATTATTAGAGATTGGGGGTCTTTTTTTTGGTAAGAAATTACCAAATATTATACCAGTGAAAAGTTTTATAGCACACACATACTGGGAAATGTAGAATACTATGATATACTTACTGTACAATGAATTCTGTTGATAATTTTTTTGACTTCTTGCACAGTCTTCTCTTCTTGGGAAAAGTATTTTCTCGAAGGCATTTTTTTTTTTCAAATTAATCATATCTCTTTGATGTTAAAAATCTGCTCAGGAGAAAAACTGCCTTTGATACATGGGGCCAGATGTGTATCGGAATTCAAGATTTTTCGTTGGGACATTACCATAATTACAGTAGCTAATCCAGTGGGTTCTCACACTGTAGCCATGATTTTTTTGACACTGACATAGTAGCTTACTCAGTGGGGTCTGAGGAAAGTCTAACAGGTACAAATGCCTGTTGCTTACTGAAATGTAGAAACTCACCTTGTATGGCTTGACATAATGTTCACTCCATCACATTCCCACTACATTGCTATATACCTCAATCCGTCATCCCCAGCATTCCCTTAAGAATAATTTCTTTGTGAGTTATTAGCAGAGAACTAAACTTCAGAAAACAACAGGCCTGTAGCTGGAGAGACAGCATTTTCCTTTGGGGAAGCTGTATTCCTAAGTGGGAGGTTAAGGTGGTATGCACTGCTCTGTAAACAGGGAATCTGTTTGATGACTAAAGTGTGAGTTAACATGTACTGTAATGATGTTGATACACAGTGATACCACCGTGGGGCAGGCAAAGTCTTCATAACACAGGAAAAATAGTGGAACATCTTCCTAGTTTTCTTCTGCTTTTCAAGACCTCCTCATGGGGGAATAACAAAGAAATATTACTTGAATGTATAGAAATAGATCTCAAAGGAACAGAGCTCCTAGCTTGATACTAGGGAACAAGATGGTATATGAGGAAGATGGTGCCCAGCCCATACTAATATGAATTTAGTCCGAGCTACAATGAGTTATGAAGATATACAGGTACTGAACCATTCATCTGGAAAGCTTGGGACTGGAGGCAACCTGGATTTCAGGATTTTCTGTTTTCTGGAACACTGCCTAATATGTACGTAAAACATACGATGCCTAATATGTACGTAAAACATACGATAAACACTGAAGACTAAGGAATGAAATTGTATTGAAGAGATACAAATTAATGACCTACTTTAGAAGGGTCAGTTTGATCTACAAAGCCTGCCACAGTCAAAACTAGCGAGTTTAAAAAATATGTGGGTTTCTGGATCTTATGGTTTGGTACCTGTCTGTAATGTGGTAAGTGAAGTGGTTATGGTAGTGTGGACAAAACCCAGCGTACATTAGAATGGTGAAAAATTAGTGTGGTGGCAAATTAGCGAATAAAATTTCTGTCATTATTGGAAAAAATATGGATTGTTATTGATCTGACTTTGTCATCCTATGTGGTACACCATGTAGCGGTATGCTCCTTTGCTAACTTGTTTGATGCATCTCCTCCCCTACTCACCAGAGTCAAGTTGCACCATCACTTAGGGAACATTAAGTGCTGCTTGTCCCTTAATGTATGCATCTCCTGTTTTGTTAATTTAATACAGTGCAAGATTATTCCTTTTAAGGCTCTGTCTTCTGTTCCTCACTCACATGGGAAATGGCAAGAATGTATGAAAAAAGTCTACTACTGTATAAGTACCTGCTTAGTGTTAGTGTATAAAGTCCAGTGTATATATACCCAAGTGGGAAATGACATTTGTGGCTGAGGAGTGTAGTGTTTTGTAGAAATATAAACTAACAAATTTGAAATTTATGATGTAATGCTGTATTTGGCTCTTAGTCTGGTCTGGGTCTGGTCTGGTCCTCCATCACTGCAATGTACATTGTGGTAAGTAGTACAAATCATAATGTATATTTTTTCATTAGTTGTATAAAGACACGAGGTTTGTGGTGATCACAAATTTTTCATGAATTAGTGAACTCATGAAAAATCCTGATTTTGAAATACATTTCTGATGTTATTTGGATTTTTCATTGTTTCATGTAAGGTAGAGCTCCAAAGGAGAATGAGTTAGTGAAGTTGTCTTACTATTTTTGTACCTTTACACAGACAAAGGTAATATAAGTAGAAATTTCAAGATGAAACAAGATATAGCTTGGTTATTGCTTGCAAGTCTATGATTAGTGCCCACTTGATCAACATATAAACTCAGTATCCTTGTTCTCCCACAATTACAGTATTCATAATTGTACAAAGGCCTGCCTTTTCATATCAGATCATGGCAGATAAGAGTGCTGTTAGTGTTACATGTGCTAAGAGGTTCAGGAAACAGCATTTCTGAAAAGCTGAAAATGATTGATCATCATAAGCATGGGAAAATAGCTTGCACCTCATGCAGCCTGCCTCATATCTGACCTGGAGATTCAGTTTGCTCCAGTTTACCCTGGAGCTATTTCCTTTTGATTCAGAGTAGTCTTTGTTCCTCCCATACCACCTCCAGCCTCAAAGGAATAAGGTAAGTCTCTATTAATCTTGTTGATATTTCATTTATTAATGCTCCAGGAAATATATGTGATGGAATATAGCCTCTAACAGGTCACTTATCCTCCAGTCAATTTGTTAGAACAGGGTTCATTGTAGATATTGCTTAAGGTACCTAGACATGTTATTTTGCCTAGTTAACAAGATGATTATGGCTTTCCTGTTATGAATTTTACTACTTTATGATTTTTGAGTCACCAGACCTAAGAAAGCATAAAGTTTTTAATTTTTTTATTATTATTATTATACTTTGTCGCTGTCTCCCGCGTTTGCGAGGTAGCGCAAGGAAACAGACGAAAGAAATGGCCCAACCCCCCCCATACACATGTATATACATATGTCCACACACGCAAATATACATACCTACACAGCTTTCCATGGTTTACCCCAGACGCTTCACATGCCTTGATTCAATCCACTGACAGCACGTCAACCCCGGTATACCACATTGCTCCAATTCACTCTATTCCTTGCCCTCCTTTCACCCTCCTGCATGTTCAGGCCCCCGATCACACAGAATCTTTTTCACTCCATCTTTCCACCTCCAATTTGGTCTCCCTCTTCTCCTCGTTCCCTCCACCTCCGACACATATATCCTCTTGGTCAATCTTTCCTCACTCATTCTCTCCATGTTCCCAAACCACTTCAAAACACCCTCTTCTGCTCTCTCAACCACGCTCTTTTTATTTCCACACATCTCTCTTACCCTTACGTTACTCACTCGATCAAACCACCTCACACCACACATTGTCCTCAAACATCTCATTTCCAGCACATCCATCCTCCTGCGCACAACTCTATCCATAGCCCACGCCTCGCAACCATACAACATTGTTGGAACCACTATTCCTTCAAACATACCCATTTTTGCTTTCCGAGATAATGTTCTCGACTTCCACACATTCTTCAAGGCTCCCAGAATTTTCGCCCCCTCCCCCACCCTATGATCCACTTCCGCTTCCATGGTTCCATCCGCTGCCAGATCCACTCCCAGATATCTAAAACACTTCACTTCCTCCAGTTTTTCTCCATTCAAACTCACCTCCCAATTGACTTGACCCTCAACCCTACTGTACCTAATAACCTTGCTCTTATTCACATTTACTCTTAACTTTCTTCTTCCACACACTTTACCAAACTCAGTCACCAGCTTCTGCAGTTTCTCACATGAATCAGCCACCAGCGCTGTATCATCAGCGAACAACAACTGACTCACTTCCCAAGCTCTCTCATCCCCAACAGACTTCATACTTGCCCCTCTATCCAAAACTCTTGCATTTACCTCCCTAACAACCCCATCCATAAACAAATTAAACAACCATGGAGACATCACACACCCCTGCCGCAAACCTACATTCACTGAGAACCAATCACTTTCCTCTCTTCCTACACGTACACATGCCTTACATCCTCGATAAAAACTTATCACATCTTCTAACAACTTGCCTCCCACACCATATATTCTTAATACCTTCCACAGAGCATCTCTATCAACTCTATCATATGCCTTCTCCAGATCCATAAATGCTACATACAAATCCATTTGCTTTTCTAAGTATTTCTCACATACATTCTTCAAAGCAAACACCTGATCCACACATCCTCTACCACTTCTGAAACCACACTGCTCTTCCCCAATCTGATGCTCTGTACATGCCTTCACCCTCTCAATCAATACCCTCCCATATAATTTACCAGGAATACTCAACAAACTTATACCTCTGTAATTTGAGCACTCACTCTTATCCCCTTTGCCTTTGTACAATGGCACTATGCACGCATTCCGCCAATCCTCAGGCACCTCACCGTGAGTCATACATACATTAAATAACCTTACCAACCAGTCAACAATACAGTCACCCACTTTTTTAATAAATTCCACTGCAATACCATCCAAACCTGCTGCCTTGCCGGCTTTCATCTTCCGCAAAGCTTTCACTACCTCTTCTCTGTTTACCAAATCATTTTCCCTAACCCTCTCACTTTGCACACCACCTCGACCAAAACACCCTATATCTTCCACTCTATCATCAAACACATTCAACAAACCTGTTTAATGTTCCCCTTTATTCTTTTTTACCAGGTGCGTTCAGAGACCTTAGAAACTGTTAAGGCGGCCTCACTTCTGGCACCTGAGACCATGTATACTTTTGTAGAGGACTGGCTCATCTGTCATGTTAAGAAAGCCATAGATACAGAGAACTGCTCAGCAAAGCAGCTCTGTAACCTCTTCTCGTCAACATACTTGGAATGGGATGCTTTGTCTCAGGTAAACTGATACCATGTTTATTAATTTGTTTGATAGCCGTCATCATTTTTGTCTTCCTGTAAACTATGGACAGAGTCTTTAATTTCACTGAAGATAAGAAACAAGATTAGTTGGTCCCATATAGCTTTATAGCTTTATTAAGCTGTAAATGATTAGGTATTTTAATTTATGTTGTTGACTACCTGGTATAAAGGACACACCTGCTACCAAAGAAGATGTGTGTGTAGTTGTCATATTTCTTTGTATTGTGTGTAATGGTGTTTTTTTGTACCATACCTAATTGCTTTTCTGTCTTGTATGTTAGCTTTAGAACAAACTAACAATGGCTACATGTGCACACATCTAATCTTTAGCTGTCATGTATAATGTTCCAAAACTGGATCTTGTGACCCACAGCCAAGCCCCACAAATTACTCCATGGTTTATCTTAATTGCTTCATTTGCCCAGGATTCAGCCCCTTGCCAGCATGTCACCCTCCAAATAATACAGTGATCAATTTCTCTCTTTACCTTGAATGTTAAGGCCCTTACACCTAAAGTCTCCTTCAATCCATCCACGCCTTCTTTTCTTTGCTCCCTGTACTTCTGATAAGTAGATCTTCATGGTTGGTCTTCCTTTGCTCATCCTCATTTTATTCCTGAACCAGTTCAGCGCACCTTGGTTGGTCTACTCACTCATTTTATGCTTAGTACCACACCTCACCTTATTCATTATAACTGAAAGGTTAGATTTTCCTTCACATGAGTCCTTAATAGTTCAAGTGACTTCATGAGGATGTATTATCATCTAAGGATATTTGACTGCATAGAAAACAAGGGTATGTGGGATTAATAAAAAGTTTTGTAATTTTGATGTAAGATAGATTCTTAAGGCCATAAACAACTAGACAGATTGATTGAGGACTCTGACCATAGGAAGGAATGATGCAAATAGTAAAGTGTTCAAGGGTATACCTTACTTATGTTGATTTTAGAGGTAATCCTACCATACAGGCTATTATGAGATGTGTTTAGAGTGTTCGGATTTTTTTGTTCTTTTTATACTAACAATGTCACTGCTGCTGTTTATAGATTATTAGCTATTTGAAGGAATAGTGGTTCCGACAATGTTATATGGTTGCGAGGCATGGGCTATAGATAGAGTTGTGTGGAGGAGGGTGGATGAGCTGGAAATGAGAGGTTTGAGGACAATATGACAGTATGTGGTGTGAGGTGGTTTGATCGAGTAAGAAATGAAATAGTAAGAGAGATGTGTGGTAATAAAAAGAGTGTGGTTGAGAGAGCAGAAGAGGGTGTTTTGAAATGGTTTGGTCACATGGAGAGAAGGAGTGAGGAAAGATTAACAAAGAGGATATATGTGTCAGGTGGAGGGAACGAGGAGAAGTGGGAGACCAAATTGAAGGTGGAAAGATGGAGTGAAAAAGATTTTGTGTGATCGGGGCCTGAGCATGCAGGAGGGTGAAAGGTGTGCAAGGAATAGAGTGAATTGGAACAATGTGGTATACCGGGGTCGACGTGCTGTCAATGGATTGAATCAGGGCATGTGAAGCGTCTGGGGTAAACCATGGAAAGTTGTGTGGGGCCTGGATGTGGAAAGGGATCTGTGGTTTCGGTACATTATACATGACAGCTAGAGACTGAGTGTGAACGAATGTGGCTTTTGTTGTCTTTTCCTAATGCTACCTCACGCACATGCGGGGGGGAGGGGGTTGTCATTTGATGTGTGGCGGGATGGCGATGGGGAATAAATAAGGGCAGACTATGAATTATGTTCATGGGTATATATGTATATGTCTGTGTGTGTATATATATGTATACATTGAGATGTATAGGTATGTGTATGCGCGTGTGTGGACGTGTTACTGTGTTTGAGGACTGTAATTGCTATGTTGAATGCTTAGAGACTCGCAGTTTTTCAGTGATTGCATGTCAAATTGTATTTATGTTTTCATTGATGCATTAGAAAATTATATAAAAAATTTGCTTTTCTTTTTAAAAAACATTGTATGTCCATGTTATCTGATGAAAAGTGGGTATATATGAGCATCTTAGAAGAGCATTAACTGCAAAGGTTTCCTTGTTTGTACAGTTTTTGAAGTCAGTAAACACTCTTTACCTTATTATGCTGTATTGATTGTAACTATTATTTATAGATGTACTATTATTCAAAGTATTGTAATTTCATCAGGTGGTGGAGAGTGTGATGAGTCGGGTCATGCACAGTGATGGATGGAAGCCCACAGCAGAAAGTGGCCTGCAGTTGTTACATCTCTGTTTATCCTACCAGACCACTGATCCACTCATACTTTCTACATTACTTTCTTGCATCTCTGGTTTATTTGTCTTCATTAGGCTAGTACCCAGTGTACTACCTGATGTTCTTAAAAAGATATTCTCAGCCTTGACTTTTTCTCTGCCTGGACAAACAAAGGATTCACGAAGCAGGGCAGTGAAAAATGTTCGCCGACATGGGTGCTCATTGATGGTCAAGATTGCTCGAGATTATCCAGATATTGTCTTAGAGGCATTTGACTTCATTAATGGTGTTGTAGATAGTTTGAGTCATAATCCCCAAGAACTTTCGCAGATGGAAAAGGTTACTCTACAAGAAGCTCTTATGATAATAAATAATCACTTTTGTAACTTTGATAAACAAAGCTGTTTTATTAGTAAAGTTTTGAGTCCTGTATCTGTGATCTGGGTTGACATGAAGCAACCATTTAGCTCCCCAGTAGATTTCATGTCCTTTGTTGGCTTGGACAAGGCCCCAGTAGAACCAAGTGAAAATGATGTTAATGGCCAAAACAGAGCTCAAATTATATACTGTGTTAATTTAACTATGGCTGTGATAAAACGTTCAGAGTTTCCCTCTGACCTTGATAAAGCGGAACATGGGGGATTTGTTCTTGAACGCTCAGAAAATGGAGCCATAGTGTGCCGTAATCCTGCCACACCCCATGTGATGCCCCTCTTTCACCAGTTGTTTTGTCTTCTGCGACTCTTCAATTTACTCTGGCATGCTGAAGCCTTGGCATGTGTGTCATCAGGATATGCTAAAGCCCATAACCTGCCAGAAGCAGAAAAAAACAACATTTTAGGACTTGCAACTTTGAATGTTGCAGACCCCTGCATTGACTCCCCAAAGGTAAAATGATATTGCATTACTTTTACATGTTTGTACTAGAGAGCCTTCTGCTATAGAGCCTGGAATCTAGTATGTTTTAGGGTAAACTATGTCATTTGTTATTACTGTACTTATCATTCCTGTCGGTTTTGTCTTTCAGTATGATTTGCAGTGCTTAAGTAGATTTTCTGTGCATGAGCAGTCTTCCTGATGTTAGTTCTGCCGTCTCCAAACAAATGTTCCTCGTGAATATTATTTTTTCTGTAGTATTGTTTGTTTTTACCTGAGGAAAAGGATCTAGGAGCAGTAAGGAATGTGTGGAAA
Organism: Panulirus ornatus; assembly: GCF_036320965.1. Lineage (NCBI taxonomy): Eukaryota > Metazoa > Arthropoda > Malacostraca > Decapoda > Palinuridae > Panulirus > Panulirus ornatus. The sequence continues at coordinate 1,240,966 of NC_092246.1, forward strand.
GAGAGGTCATTATCTGGGAGGGTAAAATTGGGTACGTTTTAAGGTTTAGTGGTCTCTTAGATGTTATATGAATGTGAGGCATGTCCTTTAGATGAGGATGCATAGAGGAGGGTGAATGTGTTGGAAATGAAATGTTAAAGGACATTATGTGGTGTGAGGTGGTTTGATTGAGTAAGTATTAAAAGAGTAAGAAAGAGTTGTGTTAATGACATGAGTGTGGTTGAGAGAGCTGAAGAGGTTGTGCTGAGGTGGTGTGGACATATAGAGAGAGTGAGCGAGGAGAGGTTGACGAAGAGGATATATGTCTCAAAAGTGGAGGGGACAAGGACAAGGAGAGCAGATTGGAGTTAGAATGATTGAGTGAAAAAATTATGAGTGATTAAGGCCTGAACATGCAGGAGGGTGATAGATGTACATGGTATGAGTGAAATGGAACAATGTGGCATACATGGGGTGACATGCTGTCAATGGACTGAGCCAGGGCATGTGATGGGGCTGGGGAAAACCATGGAAAGGTCTGTGGGACCTTTCTGTGGAGAGGGGGCTGTGATTTTGGTGCATTACACATGACATCTATGAAGTATGTTAATGAAAGTGGCCTTTCTTCATCTGTTCCTTGTGTTACCTCGGTAATGTGGGCAAAGGTCAGACATGTATGAAAAAGTAAGACTTTTAGTAGATCTGGTATGGTGAATGGGAGAATGGTGATTGAGAAGGTGAGAAACTAATGTGGGAGGACAAACATGGTTTCAGAAGAGGGAGAGAATGTAGTAGTTGGTAGGCATTTGATGACCAGGGAGGTATACAGCTGGTACAACCCCCCTGGGTATCGAGAGACTTGGTGACAGCTGCATTATAGGCCAGTGCTTCAATGGTTGTTAGGTTGTGCCCCTGTGACCCCAGGTTGCTATCTTTTCTCTCTGCCTCACCCACATGGACTGCTGGAATTCTGTCCACAAATATACTATGTCTTCTTGTCGCATATACCACTTGACAGCACTTAAACTCACTCCACTCTCTCTTCATAACTCTAGATTTTCTTGCAGTGAGTGCCATGTGATAGCCCTGCCTTTTTGTAAAATAGTTGGGGAGTAGATAAAAGTAATAGGTAGAAACTTTAGATAGGAGCATCAAGTAGATGTAGCTGGTAGGAACATAAGGTGGCAGCATTAGGTAGAATTAGTATGTAAGAACATTAGATAAACATTAGCTCGAAGTAGTTGATAGGAACATTAGGTAGGAGCCTGTTCTAGAGTTGCCCTCTGCCATTGGCCTGTCAAGGGTGAAGCACTAATGGCTAAGAAGCAGCACTGGAGTTCCCCAGTTATGGAGACTTTTGCTCTGGCCACCCCCATGAGGGAGTTTGTGAAGGGAATAGGTATCAGAGATATCTATCTATCTATCTATCTATCTGTTTATCTATCTATATCTATCTATCTAAATCTGAATCCTGTTCTAGTTGGAACTCCCTCAAAGGGGTGGCCATGGCAACAGTCTCTTCGTAACTAAAGAACTCCAGTGCTGCCTCTTTGCCTTTAGTGCCTCACCCTTAAATAGGCCTCTGGCAAAGGGCAAGTCTAATGCAGTGTTTGCAGAAGCTCTTACCTAATATTCCTAATGACTACTGTTTAATGCTCCTACCTACTACTTCCACCTAATGTTTCTGCCTAATGCTCTTGCCTAAATGTTCTTAACTACTACTTCTATCTTCTGCTACTACCATTTTGTCAAAAGGCAGGGCTAGCACAGTGCTCACCACAGGAAAATCTAGTTACAAAGAATAAGCTGCATGAGTTAAATGTTGTCAAGTGTTACATATGATAGAGATATTGTATGTTTGTGGACAGAATGCCAGTAGTTCACATGTTATTGAGGCTTAAAGAAAAGACAGCTACCTGGGTCAGTTGAGTGCAACTTGACCCTCCCGATACCTTGGTGGGTAGTACTGGTAATATACCTCCCTTGTCGTTGACTGCTTACCAACTACTACCTACTAGATAGATAGATAGGTAAAGGGAGTATGTGGACATGGTGTTATTTTTGGAGAATGTGTCTGAGAAATACTTGGAGAATGAAAGTGACTTGTATGTAGCATCTTTGGGGTACACTCTCATTGAAGAACTTCTCACTCTGAATGGGTCCATCCTTTCCCCATTACTGATAGTAGTATGGCTGTAAAGTTGTAGGAACCCCAGGAGAAAGAGTGCTTGGGATTATGTTATGAATATTAATGGATCTGGAGAAAGCTTATGATGAGGTTGACAGTGCTGCCTCATGGAAAACAAAGAAAATGCAGATGTGATATACACAGACTTTAGAAAAGCATTTGACAAATGAGACCATGGTGTCATAGCACACAAAATATGAAACCTTGGAGTAACTGGAAAAATTAGGAGACAGATACACTACTTTTTAGTTAACAAATCACAACATTTAGTTGTCTAACCCACCATGTCCAGTACTTCCAAGTAAAATGCTCAGTCCTTCAGGTAACTGTACTTACTTCCCTCGAGTTCTTCATTTTTATGTATGGCATTGATGCATTTATAAGTTTGAAAATCACATAAATAGAAGATGCAAAAAGGCTAGAAAATAGACATAAACAGTCTTTAACTGGGTCAACGAGAACATGTATTTCAGCAGAGATAAGTTTCAACTCCTCCATTGTGGGAAAAATGAAGAAATCAAAAGCAACACAGAGTATAGAAAAGACATAGGCACTATGATAAACCAATTTAATAATGTGAAAGACACTGAAGTAATAATGTCTAAAGCTTCAGCAAACATAACAGAACTACAATTGCCTCATGCAGAAGGATGGTAGGCTGGATCCTGCAGACCTTTAAGATAAGAAAAAATCGTCAATGTTGATATTATTCAAAGTACTAATTCTTTCACAAATAGAATATTCTGTCTATCTATCTTTCTATATCTCATATGCTCATTCCCTTTGAAAGCTCCCATTAAGAGGATAGCCACAGCAAAAGAGAGTCCACTTATCCCTGGCCTTACATACCTTCCTTGGTTACACCATTCCATGCACTCTTCCCCCATTTCTTCCACTCCCATGGTCATACATTCTATTTGTCCTTGTTGTTGTTGTTTGTGGTGGTGGTCTTCCTCTCACACTAACCCATTTTGATAGTACTATCATACACTCTCCTGTAAACTACCCATTTTGCATTCTTTCTATATGCCCAAACCACATCAATTACGTTTCACTCTGACTCTCCACAATTTATTCCCTTTGTATTCCCTGCCATATTTAATCTCTCATACATACCCTCATTTCTTATTTCATTCCCTCTAGTCAGACCACATGCTCCTCTCAGATAGCTCATTTCCAGAGGTATGCGTTCTTACATCACCTTACAAGGCAGGTGAGATTGCAGAATTTGAAAATGTTCAGATATCTTTCACATCTCATATTAATGTAGTAAAGAACCTAAATTACTAGGAACAGCTGAAATCTGTATCTGGCTTAACTCCTTGCATAGATGGGAGAGGTATATCATCATCTATGCCTGGAAAATCCTAAAAGGTATGGTTCCCAACTTACATTTAGAAATAACATCCTGTTGGCATAACAGGCATGGAATGATTTTTAAAATACTATTAAAAAATCCAAAGGTGCAATATGTACAAGCAGAAAGAACACCTTAAACATCTGGGACCCAAGACTTCAACATCTTGCTAACCATAATCAGAAACAGGATGGTTTGCATAGTAAAGAAGTTTAAGAGTGCATTGATCAAGTACCTACAAAGTATACCAGACCAGCCAGGCTTTGGGGGCTATGTAGGCCAGAGGGTTACAGTTTCCAAGAGCTAGGTTGACTAATGACCCAATCCAACAACTTGGGGCCATCTCAAACTGGGATTGAAGACTCCTGAAGGCTGCATTAAGTATGTACTGGGGAATAGCTAGGATCTATCTATCTGCATGTATCTCTGATGCTTGTTCCCATCTAGGACTCCCTCAATGGTGTGACCATGACAAGAGAGTCTCCATAGCTAGTGAACTGTAGTGCTGCTTCTTAACCTTTATGGCCAGTGGCAGAGGGCAATTTTAGTGCTGTGTTTGCAAAGGCTCCTACCTAATGTTCCTACTAACTACTATTACCTAATGCTCCTACATAGTAATTCTATCTTATGTTTATACGTAATGCATCTTCCTGAATGTCCCTGTCTCCTACTATCTACTACTCCTACCAATTTGCCAAAAGGCAGGGCTAGTGCATAGTGCTCCCTACAGGAAAATACAGAGTTATGAAGAATGAGTTGTGTGAGTTAAGTGTTGTGAAGTGTTATGTATGACGAGAGATAGTATGTTTGTTGACAGAATGCCAGAAGTCCGCATGTGGGTGAGGCAGAAAGAAAAGACAACTACATGGGTCAGGGAAATGCATCTTGTCAACCATTGAAGTGCTGGCTCACTATGCAGCCATCACTAACCCTCCAGATACCCAGGTGGGTAGCACTGGTAATATACCTCCCAGGTCATTGGCTCTGCATACCAACTGTGACTATATGAGATAAATGAACGACTACCAAGAGAAGTGAGAATTTTTACAAGGAGGTTAATGCATTTCTGAGAGTAGGAAAGGAGAGGATGTGTCATGTGACCTTGGCTGTTAGATCTGTTCCTTTGCTCTTTTGCTAGGTCATGAAGTAAGGAAGGACAGTTAGGGGTAAGGGAATGAAGTTCATAGCATACTTGAAGTTGTTGATAATGGATATTCTACCAAGTTTTTGTGTACACTAAGAAAATTGGAAGAGAAGATTGACAAAAACAAGCATTTTGATTTACTTGTAACAAAATATGAAAGATGAGGTGGAGAAACAGAGTTAGGAGTAATAAAGATATGCCTATTTTCTCTTTTGTATACAGGTGATATATAGATATACTGATTGAGTTTATTTTCACCCACTGATTCCGTAAGTTGATATTTTATGTCAAAATTACCACCCTGAAATAATTACTGGATAATACTTGGGTGTAATTTTTATGTTAACTTTATTGCCAGGTTCAACTGCCAATAGAGCGTATGCAATTTTTCCTGTCCATGATGCATGACAATTGTTACCATATCCTGGGCAATGCTGGGATGTCGCTAGGTCTGCAGTTTTACCAGCATCCACACCTCAGTGAATATCTGATACACTCCTCCTTGGCAAATTTGCATCTTATCCCTGATTACCGTCTCCGGCCCATCATTCGCACCTTTCTCAAGCCATTCATCCAGTGGTGCCCTCCACAGTGTTACCAGACAGTGCTGCTGCCCATCCTTTACCATCTTTGTCCATACAGTGAGTAGTCTTTTCAGCTTTAACTTTGTGAAGATTTTGATATTGCCTATATTTTTGAATTAGATAATTTTTTGGAACAGTTCTTCTAGTGAGTAGATATTATATTGATTGGCCATCATCATATTTGGAAGTACTTGCATGGGAGGTGTTGAAGATTTATCTGTTTTCCATCAGTGGTTCTTTTCTTTGGCCAAGTTCACATATCAGCACTACCCCTGATGATTTGTAACTTATTTTTAGATTTCACTTGGTTCTTCGAGCATGAATTTGTTGTAATCTGGTTTCTTTCCTTTTCATTCGTTTACTGATTTCCAACATTTTTTGTTCATACTTGTTTGCAGTTTCCCCAATAATTAGGTGACTCTAGGAACAGTTGAAGAATTTGCCTCATTTGCTCACTTCATTCTCTAACTTTCATTCATGGTGCACTGAGACTAGAGCCCCCAATTCACAACCAGGCCCCACAGACCTTCTGTGGTTTCCTCTGATCATTGTACATACCCTGGTTCAACCCAGTGACAGCTTATCACATCCTGTATACTACATAGCTCCAGTTTACTCTATCCTGTGCATGTCTCACACCCTCTTTCATACTCAAACCCTGAACACTCAAAGCTTTCTTTCTATCCTCCTTCCTCCTCCTTGGTTTCCTTCTTTTCCTTGTTTCCTCCACTCCCTACATGTATATTGTCTTTGCTTGTTTGTGCACAGGGGGCTGTGGTTTTGATGCATCATACAATGACAACTAGAGAGTGAAAGTGAGTGAATGGGGCCATTTCTTCATATGTTCATGGTGCTACCTTGCTGACATAGGAAATGATGAACTTATGAAAAAAAAGATGAAAGCCGGCAAGGCAGCAGGTTTGGATGGTATTGCAGTGGAATTTATTAAAAAAGGGGGTGACTGTATTGTTGACTGGTTGGTAAGGTTATTTAATGTATGTATGACTCATGGTGAGGTGCCTGAGGATTGGCGGAATGCGTGCATAGTGCCATTGTACAAAGGCAAAGGGGATAAGTGTGAGTGCTCAAATTACAGAGGTATAAGTTTGTTGAGTATTCCTGGTAAATTATATGGGAGGGTATTGATTGAGAGGGTGAAGGCATATACAGAGCATCAGATTGGGGAAGAGCAGTGTGGTTTCAGAAGTGGTAGAGGATGTGTGGTTCAGGTGTTTGCTTTGAAGAATGTATGTGAGAAATACTTAGAAAAGCAAATGGATTTGTATGTAGCATTTATGGATCTGGAGAAGGCATATGATAGAGTTGATAGAGATGCTCTGTGGAAGGTATTAAGAGTATATGGTGTGGGAGGCAAGTTGTTAGAAGCAGTGAAAAGTTTTTATCGAGGATGTAAGGCATGTGTACGTGTAGGAAGAGAGGAAAGTGATTGGTTCTCAGTGAATGTAGGTTTGCGGCAGGGGTGTGTGATGTCTCCATGGTTGTTTAATTTGTTTATGGATGGGGTTGTTAGGGAGGTGAATGCAAGAGTTTTGGAAAGAGGGGCAAGTATGAAGTCTGTTGGGGATGAGAGAGCTTGGGAAGTGAGTCAGTTGTTGTTCGCTGATGATACAGCGCTGGTGGCTGATTCATGTGAGAAACTGCAGAAGCTGGTGACTGAGTTTGGTAAAGTGTGTGAAAGAAGAAAGTTAAGAGTAAATGTGAATAAGAGCAAGGTTATTAGGTACAGTAGGGTTGAGGGTCAAGTCAATTGGGAGGTGAGTTTGAATGGAGAAAAACTGGAGGAAGTGAAGTGTTTTAGATATCTGGGAGTGGATCTGGCAGCGGATGGAACCATGGAAGTGGAAGTGGATCATAGGGTGGGGGAGGGGGCGAAAATTTCTGGGAGCCTTGAAGAATGTGTGGAAGTCGAGAACATTATCTCGGAAAGCAAAAATGGGTATGTTTGAAGGAATAGTGGTTCCAACAATGTTGTATGGTTGCGAGGCGTGGGCTATGGATAGAGTTGTGCGCAGGAGGATGGATGTGCTGGAAATGAGATGTTTGAGGACAATGTGTGGTGTGAGGTGGTTTGATCGAGTAAGTAACGTAAGGGTAAGAGAGATGTGTGGAAATAAAAAGAGCGTGGTTGAGAGAGCAGAAGAGGGTGTTCTGAAATGGTTTGGGCACATGGAGAGAATGAGTGAGGAAAGATTGACCAAGAGGATATATGTGTCGGAGGTGGAGGGAACGAGGAGAAGAGGGAGACCAAATTGGAGGTGGAAAGATGGAGTGAAAAAGATTTTGTGTGATCGGGGCCTGAACATGCAGGAGGGTGAAAGGAGGGCAAGGAATAGAGTGAATTGGAGTGATGTGGTATACCGGGGTTGATGTGCTGTCAGTGGATTGAATCAGGGCATGTGAAGCGTTTTGGGTAAACCATGGAAAGCTGTGTAGGTATCTATTTGCGTGTGTGGACGTATGTATATACATTTGTATGGGGGTGGGTTGGGCCATTTCTTTCGTCTGTTTCCTTGCGCTACCTCGCAAACGCGGGAGAAAAAAAAAAAATGCATTTTATAGAGTGCTTAAGCTGAGAATACCCAACTCTGTTTTATTTCGCTCATTGTTAAAAGAAGCATATTTTGGTTATGAACATAACTTCTCATGCAAGTTAAGAAGTACATAATATGATTGTGAATGCCACTGATTTTTAAGTTGTTGAATGTGATGCTTAGTATTTGTTTTGATGTTGCTCCCTTTTTCCAGATACTGAGATACCCTCAATTTTTTGATTTTGCACTTTTTTTTTTTTTACAATTGTTTGCTGTTTCCTTGTTAGCGAGGTAGTGCCAAGAACAGACAAAGAAAGATTGCATTCACTCACATCCATTCCCCAGCTGTCAAATGCAATGCACCAAAACCACAACCTCCTCTCTACAGTCAGGCTCCACAGACTTTTCCATGATTCCCCTCTGCTGCTTTACATGCTCTGGTTGAGTCCATTGAAAGCATGTCAATGTGTTGTGATAAAGATTGAGTTTTCAGTAGTTTTAGAATTGCTATTGCTTATAATTCTAAGTGTAACAGACAGTTAACTTAATGTCTGCTGGATGGCCATAATATTTAATTATGTCTGGATTGTCAAAATATTGATATAGTAATTAGATATCTCTGTTTCTCATAGTGTCAGAAAGGTTGAGTACACGATGGGGTCACCTGACTAGTCTAATAGAAAGTGGTTCTTACGAGGATGAAAACACTGATACACAGGAGATGCTTGAAGACCTCCTTATACGTATGCTAACTCGAGAATATGTTGATGTAAGTCTTATTAGTTTTCATTAGATTTTTTAATGTATTTTTATTTGTAAATGATGTTAAACTGATTAAGCATTGAAAAATGTCAGAATTATCTGTCAGGTGTGAGCTTTTGGTTTGAATTAGAATAATTTTTTTTACTTATATATATGGAAAGCAGATCAATAAACAAGTTGGTGATACTAAGACTGGTGTTAACAGACTTAGAAAGTATGAATCCTCTTTTCAACAGAATATATTGAAAGGAGTGAGCATTTTAAGAAAATATAGTACATTGCTGTGACATCATCTTTGCAGCTGTTAAAAGTTGTGCTAATACGAGGTCCCCGTGGAGGATGGCAAGATAGTCCTGATGGAATGGAAGCAGAAATGGAGGTGACTACTCCAGCTGTTCAGGAGACACTATCTGATTTAGGTCAACTGGCTCTAGGTTGTGATGCCATTTGTCAAGCAATAGTCACAACTCTTCTCAAGTAAGTTATGCTTTATTTTTATACTGTTGGCACTTGCTTTTTAGCTGTCAAGTATAATGCACCAAAACTACAGTCCACATGCACAGCCATTCCCAAAATATGAGTTCTCCATTTCCCTGGCTGCTACATATGTCCAGGTTCATCTCAATGACAGCACAATACCCTTTGTGTACTACAATGCTACAGTATACTCTCTCTCATGCATACCTCTCACCCTCTTGAATATTCAAGCTCTGGCACCTGAAAACCTCTCTCACTTCATCCTTCCAACTTCCTCAGCCTTCTTGTTTTCTCTCACTTTCACCACTTCTGCCACATAGATTCTGTTTGTTCTCTTCTCCATATTTCAGATCATTTCACCACACCATAATTAGTTCTTTCAATCACATCTCACTCTTACACTGGTCTTCGTTACACGATAAACTCCTGTTGTACCGCATATGTTCCTTAGGGATGATTTGTTTTTATTTCAAACCATGAGACATATATGTAGACCCAAAATTGGGTTTCTTGTAAATTTTTAAAGCTTTGGATACCTATCGTACATAAAGTTCTCTAGTGTCACTTTTTTGGAGGACAGATACCAGGACATTTTCATACGAATGTTAATTTTTATGTCCCACATCGCACCTTCTGTCTTCCAATTACTTGCACATTTGAGTACTGCTTCTGTAAATATCTTACAACAGTTTTTTATCCCCATTGTTTTATTTACTCCTATACTTTTCCGCTCTTCACTCAGTCTCACCATCTCACCTTGTTTATATGAATGCAGGCTTCTTACCCAAGCTCACTCACTTGAACTACTTTCACACATATTTGATTTTCTCTTTTCTTGTCATATCTTAGGGTTGTATAGGTGTAGAAGAGAGGTAGGGTAGATATGTATGTAAACTAGGTTTCTTGGATGACGGCCATATTTATGTTGTGTTCTTTGGGTAGATTAGAGTTGTTTTGCATGTTTGTTTTTGACTTCATTAAGTTGGATAACCCTTAGTGCATGAAGGAGGTTTTATGGGTTGGTAGTTTTTATTTTTGCTGGATGAGTTTGTGTTGTTTGTACTGGTGTTTGTGATGGGAATGCAATGGTTTGGGTGTATTTAGGGTAGGTGTGTATTGAGTGACTGTAGCATGTCCAGAGTTCTGAACACTTTTAGAGGAAATAATTTGTAGCAAAAATGAACGCATTACAGGCAAGTGTTTTGTCCGACTGAGTAATGTTTTTTGTTGATTGGGATTTAGTATAATGGGCAAGTGTCCATAGTTAGGGTGTATTAGTAATTGGGAGATGATAGCTGGGTTGTCACCCCCTCAGTGGTGAAAAAATATATTTTATAGAGTGAAGTGTTTAGGTTTGACCCTTGAACAACTGGAAACGGTTAAGATTGTTCTGAGAGATAATGAAGCTTTGATAGCTGAGGGAAGAGTGAAAAGATCAAGAAGCAAGAAGTGGAGAAATGTGAAGTTGTAAAATGATTAATTTTGATTAGTGTAAAATGAGTAATTTTCAAGAAAGTTGTAGATGACCAAGTGGAGTTGCTGTGTAAATATATTAAGAAAAAGAAAACAATTAGTGGGAGAACATAATTGGTTAGAGATGGAGAGATTTGTAAGTTTTGATTTTCCAAGATTGAATAATTTGTTCTTGTAAAGAATTAGTGTTAGGAAAAGAACTATCTGGATAGACTTTACTCATCTGACAGCCTTTTAACTTGTACTGCAGCTGATTCCACAGGTGATTAAAGCCAACTGTTTTTCAATTGTAACCGATGGTTTTTTTCATATTTGATTGACATTTTCTGCATTAGTGAGGTAAGAACTGACAAAGAAAGGCTTCATCCACTCACATCACTTTTGTGGTTTTTCCTGTAGATGCACCAAAACCATAGCTCCCTTTCCACAACCACGCCCCACAGACCTTTCCATGGTTTATTGTGGACGCTTCACATGCCCAGGTTCAGTACATTGAAAGCATGTTCTTTTGATAGTATGTCAAGCCCAGCATACCACATTGTTCTAATTTACTATATCCTGAGCATATATCATTCACCTCGATCAATTATGCATGGAATATTGGTTTTAGGATTTTCCATATGACTGTTCAGAATTTTATGGCTGAACCCTTGGACTCTGGGGCCTCTTAAGGTAGATTCTGTCATGAAATTTAGTTATCAAATCATCTTCAATTGGAAATAATTGTGTTTCAGGGTGTTGTGGTGGCAGGACAGTGGAGCTTGCATGAAAGCAGTAGGATTGGTTGGCCAAGTGCTACGTTGGCTGGTTGGGGAGGGGCAACATTTGAGTCCAGAGGCAGTAAAGCAAGTCATGCTTGCTGTGTTGCAGGGTCTGCATACACATGGTCAACATGATGCAAACCAGAGCGCTCTACTCTCACTTGGACTGGCCACCTATGAAATGTTTAGGCCACACTTTCCAAATATCAGTGAGGTATGTTCATTATTTTTTAAGGCTTCCATATAACAGTTTGGTATACAGTGTTTGTTGTGGCTGTCAGTCTGTTTGTTCAGTTTCAGTGAACCTTTGCTATGTTGGATTGGAAAGATTAGAAAAGTATGTAGAAACTAAAACACTATCCCTGGGGTAGAGGAGAAAGAATTTTACCTCTGTATTCCTTGCGTTTTGTAGGTGACTATAGTGGGCTGGAGTGAGGAACTGGAAACCCTCCTTTTTGTATTTCAGTTTCTGAAAGGTGGAACGGAAGGAGCCAAGTGGATTGTGCTCATTCTCCTTAAAGGCTTAGGCTAGAGTGTTTGAGTGTGTGCAGATGTAAGTAAGATGAAAAGAAAGGAGAGATGGGTAGTATGTTTGAAGAAAGAAGCCTGGATGTTCTGGCACATTGTGAAATGAAGTTCAAGGGTAAAGGAGAGGAGTGATTTGGAAATGTTGTAGAAGTAAAGTCAGGGGTTAGTGAGGGCAAATGCAAAGGAAGGAGTAGCGTTATTGCTGAAGCAGGAGTTTTGGGAGTGTTTGAATATGGGAAATGAGCTCTAGACTGATGTGGGTGTAAATGAAAATAGATTGCAAGAGATGTGTGATACTGCTTATGCAACTGGTCATAAGAAGAAAGATCATGAGGGCAAGTGTCTTTGGGGCATCTGAGTGAGCGTGTCAGGAGTTTTATACAAGAGACTTGGTAGTAGTAATTGGTAATTTGAATGTGAAGTTGGGTAATGAGGAAGTAACTGGGGGGTGGGGTGGGATGGGGGCTTGGGTTATGCAGTATTATGAATGTAAGTTATAAACAGCACATGGAGTTATGTGCAGGAAAAAAGACTGGTGATTTAGAATACCTGGTTTGAAAAGGGGGATATACACAAGTGTATGTATATGAGTAGGAAGGATGGTCAGTGGGCATTACTGGATTACATACTAATTAGATGTGAATGTGCTGAGGAAGGTAGTTAGTGGGATGTCTAATCATTACTTTGTAGAGGCTAGGGTGAAGATTTGTTGAGGTTTTCAGAAAAGAGGAAACATTGTGGTTGAGAAAAGAGAGGTGAGAGTAAGTGAGCTTGGAAAAGAGACTTATGTGAAGAAATATCATGAGATATTGAGTGTTGAATGGCAAAAGGTGAGAGTAAGCTAAGCTTGGAGAGTGGTTGAAGAATGGAAGGCATTTAAGAAAGCAGTGCTGGCATGTGCAAGAGATGTGTGTGGCATGTGGGAGTTGGGAGGCAAGCTAGAAAGAGTAATGAGTGTTAGGATGACAAGGTAAAGTTGCTAGTGAAAGAGCAAAGAGAGTATATGGGCAACACTTACAGGGAAGGAGTGCAAATCATTGGGAGATGTATAAGGGAAAGCAGGAGAAGGTATTGAGGAAGGTGCAGGGGTTAAAAAAGAGGACAGATGAGAGTTAGGGTGAGTAACTATCAGTAAACTTAAGTGGAGAATAAGATGTTTTGGAAGGAGGTTAATAGTGTGTGAAAACAAGAGAACAAATGGGTACATTGGTGAATGGGCCACATAGGGGAGTCATAACAGATAGTGATGAAATGATGAGGAGATTGAGTGAGTGTTTTGATGATGTTTTGATGATAAGATGGTAGATGTCGGATGTTTTGGTCGTGGTGGTATGCGAAGTGAAAGAGTCAAGGCAGCTGGAGTGGAGGGTATTACTGTTGAATTTTTTAAGAAAAGGGGTGACTGTGTTGTTGATTGGTTAGTTAGGATATTCACAGTATGTATAGATCATGGTGGGGTGCCTAGGGATTGGTGAAATGCATGTATAGTGCCATTGTTTAAAGGCAATGGAAATAAAGTTGAATTTCACACTACAAAGGTATAAGTTCATTGAGTGTAAGATGTATGGGAGAGTGGTGACTGGGGAGGCTGAGAAGTGTTTGTCAAGGGTGTTTTGCATGTTTGATTAGGAAGAGAGGAGAGTAGTTGGTTCCAAGTGAAGGGTGGTTTGTGTTATGTCTCCATGGCTTTTTGATTTGTTTGTGGGTGGATTGGTGAGAGACGTAAATTCAAGTCTTGGAGAGAGGGGGTGAGTTGGCCTGGGATGTGAACCAGTTGTTGTTTGCTGATGACACATCAGTGATGGCAGATTCGAGTGGGAAACTGAAGAAGTTAGTAACTGAGTTTGGAAGAGTGTGTTAGAGGAGAAAGTAGAGAATGCATGTGAGTAAGAACAATGTTATTTGATGTAGCAAGGTAGAGAGACAGGTTAATTGGGGAGTGAATTCGAATGGAAAGAAATTGAAAATGAAGCGTTGTAGGTTTCTGGGAGTGGACATTATAGCAAATGGATCCATGGAAGTGAAAGTGAGTAATAGGGTGGGTAAAGGGAACATATGTTCTTGGAGCATGATATGCTGTAGATGGTGGCTGTATTGGAAATGGAATGTTTGAGAACATTGTGTGGTTTGATTGAGTTAGTAATAAACAGTAAGAGAGGGGCATGGTGATGAAAACTGTGATTAAAAGAGATGAAGAGGACGTGCAGAAATAGTGTGGACATATGGAGAGAGTGAGAAGAGGCTGACAAAGAGGCTGAATGTGTCAAATGGAGGGAATGAGAAAGGGGAGACCACAGTGGAGATATAAGGATGGAGTGAAAAAAGATCTTAGTGATTGGGGTCTGAACATGCAGTAGAGAGAAAGTTGTGCAGGGGGTAGACATGCTGTCAGTGGTCTGAACCAGGGCATGGGAAGCAGCTGTAGGAAACCGTGGATGGGTCTGTGGGGCCAACTTGTGGATAGGGAGCTGTGCATTGAGCATGACAGCAAGAAAATGGATGTGAGTGAATGGGGCCTTTCTTTGTCTGCTCCTGGTGCTACCTTGTGAACTTAGGTGATGGCACTGAAGTATGAAAAAAATAGAATGACACTAGTGTGTGAAAGCTGAGTTTTGATACTTAATTCAGTTAGTGATATTTGTGACTCAGTATTTATCTTTAAAAGTAACAACCAGTAACTGTAAACTAGCTTTGAGGTTTGAAGTCAAGTTGCTGGATGCTCCTATTTTAAACTCCATTTCAGGTTTCATTTTTGATTCCAGAATTTTTGGAAAATCTCTGGAACCTAAATATTACAAGAGCTCAGTGGTTCTCAGATAACCAAGGACTGGTCATGGCAGCACACTACTTATGGCCTTCCAAATCAGTTACTCATAGATATGTTTACCTTAAAACTGTCAACAAGTATTTTTGCTTAATGTAGTATTTTGAAATGTCATTTGCAGTGGTTAAACTTTTTCATAATGTGTAATAGGTGAGTTAATGACACACTGGCCACCTCACTTGATTACCTTAAGGAAAGGTCTTGCAGTAGGGTTTAGTGTTGCTTGTGTAGTTAATCATTCGCTTTTGCAGGAAAAGTAAAGACATGGTGCTATCACTTTTATGGACTAATCATTTAACATTTTGTCAAAAAACACAATCTGAACTGAAATTTTTAACTTGTATTCTTGGATTGCAAACTGCTGTACAATTGAAAAAAAATTGCCTTGAAATATACTTTACTCTGAAACCATTAGATTTTAACCAACAAACCTACCATCTGGCTGTGTTTGTTCCTATAATTGCTTTCTAAAGACAGTAGCAATTAGTTTGTCATCTTAAGGTTAACTGTCACCTGAACAAGATGAAATTATCAAATGTAACAATGAAACTAACTTTAACCCTTACACTGATTTTCCTTTTCAACTCACAAAATTCATGTTTTTCAGCCTGTTTAAGAAGTTTATGTGATCTTACAGTTTCGAAGATGTTTGTATGAGTATTTTGTTCACTATTTCACTCTAACATTGTGTATAAGTTTTGTAACTGTTTCAATACAGTGTGCTAAAAAGTGAATGAGAACTTGATTACTGATTATTATTATTGTATTGTCTTATATAAGAGATCTCTTCTTGTTTTGATCTTTCTGATTCACTGATAGTTTTTTCTTAACGACAAAGCTTTAAAAGTTTGTAGAATTATCACCCACACCAGTCAGATGCTTTGTTGTCAAGTTTAGGTGGATGTTGGCATTACTTGTGCTGGAAAACCTTCTTGAACCTCATCTTGGTCTAGTCTTAGCATTGGAAGAGTCATGATCCATAAAATCAGGCTCCACACAATTTGAGGAGAGATCATCATTGTCCAGTAATTCAGGGTCACCTTCTGCTTAGTTCTCTAAATTTAGTAAAAAGCGACTCAGTTTCCATTCCTTGAAAACTCACAAAAATGTGCTCTCAGTAGCTTGGCTGCAGGATGACTGAATGAGGGGGAATTGTTGTTCATTGCTAACTTAGTCACCACTTAGGCTTTGTGAGCAGCCTTGAGATTGAGGCACAAAACTGAATATTCAGTATCCATGTAGAGGTTTTACTCAGCCCACATAATTGTCTTCTTAAAGATATTGAAAGGTTTATGAATTCCCTCCCTTACTGAACCCGTAAGAATTTTATTGGTCAAGTTTAATTGAAATTTTTTCCCAAGTTATTTTGTGAGTGTGTAGCTCTGCGTGCTTTGATGTGTAGAACTGTAGCATTATTATCTGCCTCTTTCCCTCTCTTGGACTTTAGCTGTATTTCCATCACTGCAACTGTGATGAAGTAATTTAACAAGTGAATTAAGTAATGTATCTGAAAGATATTTTATGAAAGCAGCACTGTACTTAGAAAAGCTTTGCACTGTTTTTCATTTCTGGTAAGTGTTTATTAAAGAAAACATTATTATTTGTACCTAAGTTTATCAGTTATATTAATGTAATCCCTATAGGTACTTCTTGGACTTCCTGGTGTGTCTGCTGATGATGTTCAACGCTTTGAGGAGAAGCTGTTAAATCCTTCACAGAATCTGAATGTGAAGAACAGCAAGGTGGAGAAAATGAAAAAAGACGTATTTAAGAAACTGGTGATTGAGGTATGTGTAAAGCTTAACTGAAATTACAAGTTTCATGGAAGATTTTTTTTTTTTTTTAATCGTACGGCTGGATTAGTTGTATTTTCCTTAATTTTTCCTGGCTGCATGTCTGTAGCAGCACACTCAACACAATGAAATGTTGATTTCTCTGTCTGTGTATTTCTCATTTTCTTTACTGGTACTCATTTTTCACTGCTTCTTAAGATGAACTCCTATATCCTTTTTTTTTCCTCTCAGAAAGAGAGGTCTAAATTTGACAGACTCCCATCCTTCTTTGCGCAATATATACCTCCTCAAAAATCCAGTGCCGCATGATACAATCCAAACACATTTCTAGAAAATCAAGAACAAATAATACATGGTTGTTATCCTCCAGTTTCAGCATCTGAGGGAAACTGAAGTTGTGGGCTAAGTTGGTCACCCATTAGAATTGATTCTGTCCATAGTTAGTGGGATTAAGATGGACAGTATATCTTAAAAGATATACTGGTGATGTTTGTCTTGTCTTAAGATCACAGTGTATGTGCTTAGATAAATGCCTTAACTGCATTTAATGTAGAAAATTACAACAGTAAGAATATTTTATTATTGGTAATGATGAAATGTCTCATGCTCATTACTCATAGCCATTGGGGAGGAGACATGTAAGCATGTTTTTAGTGAGACTTGTAAGACTTGTAAGTATCTTTTAAGTGAGACTGTATGTGGTGTGAGGAGTGTTGATTGTGTAAGGAATGACACTGTAAGAGAGATGCAGTAGTATGCAGAATGTGATGGAGAGGGCTGTATTGTTACATTAAGCTAGTGTTTTGGCTTTCTTTCAGTGACTTAATGAAGCTTGACAAGGGACTTTTTATGCCAGGTAATTAGTGCATTTAACATAAAGCCCATGAAAATTTAATAGTTAACATGAAGCATGGCATCATTGATGAATTATAATTGCTAGTAGATTTTGAGCTCTAGTAGACAAAACAAACAAGCATGGAGAGTGATAAAGTAAGAAGTGCTCATGGTTGTGTTGAACTTAACGTTACAATTTTTCATCCTTGACAAGAGTCGTTGATGTCTGAGAGACTTTATGCACCTGATTCATTTAATGGAATTGGGAATAGAGTCAATGATCATGGAAAGGAAGATGGATGATAAGGAAGATAGACAGTGTGTATGACAATGGGACCCAGTACTCTAAGCCGCCCATTTCAGTTATTGTAACATATGGGGAATGGTGATGATCCATATTTAGTAACCATTGTGCATTGAGGTGACCTAGTATATATGGTACATATTATTTCATTTTAGTGTTCAGAAAAATTTTGATTTCCATTCCTTCACAACTGATAGTTATAAAACTCTGACTTTTCTTTTTGATAATCATTTGGGTGTTACTGGTGAATTAAATGAATTACAAACAATATAGTTTATATTCAGTGGAAAAAGGTGATATGAATCAATGGACAGTCATGATGTTAATTTTATTTTATACCTAATCACTTATCTTACCTTACTGATAGAGTATCAGGAACAAGCAGACAAAGTGCCATGTATGCCCACATGTACTCTTTAGATGTCATATATACTGTGCTTATCCCTGGGGATAGGAGAGAAAGAATACTTCCCACGTATTCCCTGCGTGTCGTAGAAGGCGACTAAAAGGGGAGGGAGTGGGTGGCTGGAAATCCTCCCCTTTCTTGTTTTTTTTTAATTTTCCAAAAGAAGGAACAGAGAAGGGGGTCAGGTGAGGATATTCCCTCTAAGGCC
Source organism: Panulirus ornatus (assembly GCF_036320965.1). Lineage (NCBI taxonomy): Eukaryota > Metazoa > Arthropoda > Malacostraca > Decapoda > Palinuridae > Panulirus > Panulirus ornatus. The sequence continues at coordinate 1,259,140 of NC_092246.1, forward strand.
CAGTTCTCTGTTCTTAACGCTACCTCGCTGATGCGGGAAATGGCAAATAGTATGAAAAAAAAAAAAAAAATATATACTGTGCTAAGATTATAGCCTCCTAATTGCAGCCAAGCTCTACAGACTTTTCTGTGGTTTACCTTGATCACTTTGTATACCCATCAGGTTCAGTCTGTTGGTACCATGTCACTCCTTATGTACTGGATAAGTCCTGTTCATTCTGTTTTATGGTTTAAAGGTGAAAGGTTTCTAGGCATATTTTCAGGATTGATCCTTTATTATGTGAATAACATAGAAAGAATATGTATTTCTTTATAAAACACAGAAAGTAATGTATAACCTTTCTGCAGATTGTGGGTCGTGATGTTGGCCAGGCTTTTAAGAAAGAGGTGCACATGAATAACTTACCACCTATATTTAAGAATCCTCGTCCAAAACAGCCTCGCCTAAGTGATACTGATGCTGACATTGGATTGAGCTTATTATTTGGACCTGATTCTGCAGATGCAAATGGACATCAAGTTGTTCCCACATCATTTTAGGTGTTTTTCAGGTTTTATCAGCAATTAGTTGAGTTTATAAAGTCAGCAATTTTTATGCATTCTATCCATATTACAAGATATGGTCGCCTTATCACTCCAGCAAGAGTGTGGCAGAACTTTCATGATTGTTTTCTTCAAGATGTCAAATGGAAATTAGATCACAAAAGTTTCATGTGCTTAGACTCAAAGAGTAAAGAAAGCATAGAGGGAATGGATATGATATGAATGTAAGTTGGTGGATATTGCCTTACTAATGCAATACTTACCTTACATAAATAATTTTTCAACAAAATTGTTTTTAGTGTTAAGGTCTCTAGTATGAAAGTAAGTTGAGCAATGTGGCTGGTGACAGAAATTTTGTTTGGGATCTACTTAGACCATTTTTTCAAGTATAGACTGTAGTGTGTGTGTGTGTGTGTGTGTGTCTCTGTCTGTCTGTCTGTCTGTCTGTCTCTCTGTCTGTCTGTCTGTCTCTCTCTCTCTCTGTCTCTCTCTCTCTCTGTCTCTCTCTCTCTCTGTCTCTCTCTCTCTGTCTCTCTCTCTCTGTCTCTCTCTCTCTGTCTCTCTCTCTCTCTCTCTCTCTCTCTCTCTCTCTCTCTCTCTCTCTCTCTCTCTCTCTCTCTCTCTCTCTCTCTCTCTCTCTCTCTCTCTCTCTCTCTCTCTCTCTCTCTCTCTCTCTCTCTCTCTCTCTCTCTCTCTCTCTCTCTCATGAAACAGTCAGACAAATGAGAGACAGTCAGACAATCACTTTATAGAGATTGTAAAGTACTAATAATGGGGATTTCTGTTATTGTGGGGACAGTGAGTCATAGAGATGAGTTATTAGTGTATACTGAAAAATTTTCTGTCCCATTTTGTCACTTGGCACACTAGGACAAGAGGAGCTGATACACAGTCATTGCTAAATCTTATCCTCACACATACTTGTGTCTACTATCATTGCTGAATATCATCTCACATGCTAGCATTGTACAAAGGCAAAGGGGATAAAGGTGTCTTCAAACTACAGAGGCATAAGTTTGTCGAGGTATAAGTTTGTTGAGTATTCCTGGGAAATTATGTGGAAGGGTATTGACTGAGAGGGTGAATGCATGCACAGAGCATCAGACTGGGGAAGAGCAGTGTGGTTTCAAAAATGGTAGAGGATGTGTGGATCAGGTGTTTGCTTTGAAGAATGTATTTGAGAAATACTTAGAAAAACAGATGGATTTGTATGTAGCGTTTATGGATCTGGAGAAGGCATATGATAGGGTTAGTAGAGATGCTTTCTGGAAGGTTTTAAGAGTATATGGTGTGGGTGGGTAAGTTGCTGGAAGCAGTGAAAAGTTTTTACCAAGGGTGTAAGGCATGTGTAAGAGTAGGAAGAGAGGAGAGTGATTGATTCCCAGTGAATGTCGGTTTGTGGCAGGGGTGTGATGTCCCCTTAGTTGTTTAATTTGTTTATGGATAGGGTGGTTAGGGAGGTGAATGCAAGAGTTTTGGAGATAGGGGTGAGTATGCAGTCTGTTGGGGAGGAGAGGGCCTGGGAAGTGAGTCAATTGTTGTTCACTTATGATACAGATCTAGTGGCTGATTCATGTGAGAAAGTGCAGAAGTTGGTGACTGAGTTTGGAAAAGTGTGTGAAAGGAGAAAGTTGAATCAATTGTTGCTCGCTTATGATACAGCTCTAGTGGCTGATTCATGTGAGAAAGTGCAGAAGTTGGTGACTGAGTTTGGAAAAGTGTGTGAAAGGAGAAAGTTGAGAGTAAATGTGAATAAGAGGAAGGTTATTAGGTTCAGTAGGGTTGAGGGACAAGTTGATTGGGAGGTAAGTTTGAATGGAGAAAAATTGGAGGAAGTGAGGTGTTTTAGATATCAGAGAGTGGACTTGGCAGCAAATAGAACCATGGAAGCAGAAGTGAGTCGTAGGGTGGGGAGGGGGCGAAGGTTCTTGGAGCAATGAAGAATGTGTGGAAAGAGAGAACCTTATCTTGGAGAGCAAAAATGGGTATGTTTGAAGGAATAGTAGTTCCAACAATATTATATGGTTGTGAGGCATGGGCTATATATAGGGATGTATGGAGGAGGGGGGTATGTGTTGGAACCATGTGGACATCACACATCCCTGCCACAGACCAACCTTCACTGGGAATCAATCACTCTCCTCTCTTCCTACTTGTATGCATGACTTACACTCTTGATAAAAACTTTTCACTGCTTCTAGCAGCTTATCTCCCACACCATATACTCCTTAGACCTTCCACAAAGCATCCCTATCCACCCTATCATATGCCTTCTCCAGATCCATAAATGCCTCATACGAATCCATTTGTTTCTCTAAGTATGTCTCACATTCTTCAAAGCAAACACCTGATCCACACATCCTCTACCACTTCTGAAACCACACTGCTTCTTCTCAAAATGATGCTCTGTACATGCCTTCACCCTCTCAATCAGTACCCTCTTGTACAATTTCCCAGGAATCCTCAACAAACTTATTTCTCTGTATTTGAACACTCACCTTTATCCCCTTTGCCTTTGTACAGTGGCACTATACATGCATTCCACCAATCCTCAGGCACTTCACCATAATCCATACTTACATTGAATATCCTTACCAACCAATCAGCAACAAAGTCACCTCCTTTCTTCATAAATTCAGCTGCAATAACATCCAACCCCTCTGCCTTGCCGTATTTCATCTTCTGTAAGGCTTTCATCATCTCTTCTCTCTTCACCAAACCACTCTTTCTGACTCTCTCCCTTCGCACATCACCTTATATCTGTCTGTCTGTATCTTTGATGTCTCTTCCAATTGGAACTCCCTCAAAGGAGTGGCCATGGTAATAGAGTCTCCATAACTGGTGAACTTTAGTGCCGCTTCTTATCCTTTAGTGCCTTACCCTTAATAGGCCACTGGCAGAGGGCAACTCTAGCACAATGTTTGCTGAGGCTCCTACCTGATGTTCCTACTGACTCTTGTGTGATGCTCCTTCCAGCTGCTTTTACCAGATATTGCTACCTAATGCTCCTGCCTAAAAGTTCCTACCTACTACTTCTATCCATGGCTCCCACCAATTTCTTAGTTAACATAGATTGGGAAATGGAGTTCAGTAGCCAGGATACAGGGCTTTGCAGTGAGTGCTTTTGTGAAATTTACAGTGAAGGGGTAGGAACGTGTTTACCTCTAGCCTTAGATACAGAAGGACTGGTAAGAAAGAGAAAAGAATGTGAAAATATAAGATGTCATAAAGCAAAGGAGCCAAGAGATGTTCAATAGTGAAGATATAGATGGCATTCCAGCCAGCCAGCACTTGCAAGGCATAAGAAAATAAGGATCCTTGGATAAGAAAGAGCATTGAAACTTTTTGAATACAACATTGTGGACAAGGCAGAAGTTGAAAACTTTTCCATAAATTCATCAGGAGTGTTTTTTCAGTTGAAGAGCTGCTAACCGGGCTACGGTATTCAGAGGGTAGAATTGTTGAGGGAAATATAAGGATATGTGTGGAACTGAATAACAGTTCAAAAGTGTTTTGACAGTGGAGTCACTGTAACCCCAGTACCAATGAGATGGAATATGGAAGAGGTTTTAGAAAAAATTAAGATATCTAGAAAAGGCCCGTTGGGCATGTTTGTGGTTGTGGATGGGGGCAACAGTTTTGGTGCTTTGCAACTAGAGAATGGGTATGAGTGAATATGGCCTTTCTTTGTCTGTTCCTGGTACTGTCTCACTAACATGGGGAACAGCATACAGGGATGAAAGAAAGATTTAGGAAAGACATTAACAGAATGCTTAAAGGTCTTGACCCATACAAGGATCATAGTCATGATGAAATGCTTGAAATATGCTTGAAATCATATCCAAGATGTCAAAGGCTAAGGAATGGAAAATGGTGAATGGCATACCTAGCTATAGGAAAGGAGACCGTGAAGAGGCACTAAAATTCAAACTAGTCTATCTGCCAGATGCCAGATATGGTATTTAAGGTTCTAGAAAAGATAATTAGAAAGCAAATGGATGATTTTCTACTGAGGAGAAATTACCCAAGTGAGAAACATCATGGTTTTAAGGTTTGGAGATTATATGTATCAAGCCTTTTAGATTTTATATGTATCAAGCCTTTTAGATTTATATGAGAGTGAGCTTTGTCTTGGTCAAAATGGAAAGCTGGATTGGATTGTTTGATCTGTTCTGTTTGGAAGTCTGATCAAAAAGCTGGATCGCCAGGCAGAAATAAGGGGAAAGCAGTGTTGAGTTGTCAGTGCTTGATTACAATTAGTTATTTGTGGAAGAGGAAATTGTTGAAGTAAAGGAGAAAAAGTAGGAAACAGGACAGAACCTTAAGGAACTCTGCTGTTGATCGAAAAAAGGCAGGGAAGCTGATTCATCAACAACCATAGAGACAGAACAGCCAGAGGGGAAGCTAGATATGAGGAAATGAAGTGAGGGAGGGATGCCTAAAGAGGGGAGCTAAGAGATGGGATCCTGATGCTATGCCCTATCAAAAGCTTTGGATAACTCAAGGGCAACTACATAGGATTACCTAGAGTCTTTTTAGAAAAAGATAGGAAAAACTATCACCATCATCAGTGGATCTTGTCTTGCAGAAGCAGTATTGGTGATCAGAGAAAAGACTAAGATGTCCGAGGATATAGTAGTTGAGGAGGAATTCATAGACTTTGGAAATGGAAGATATCAAAACAGCAGGATGATTGTTTGAGAAGCTAGATGGCCAACCTTCTTTGGGATGGGATGTACCAATGCATGCTTCCAAGAAGAAAAAGTTTTTGTTTTCGCACAAAAATGAAACAGACAATCATGCTTTTTCAGCACACGGGGATGTATGCCATAATCTTTGCTTGAGTCCAGAGAAAGGTCTTTTTTGTACAGTCTGAAAAGAGGTTAAGGGGAGAGGCATAGAATCAGTTAGAGGTGTATTAGGTAGTGAAGGAATGTTAATAGCCATCCAAGATGGATTTAGAGGACAAATAGGAACCAATGAGAGTTGGTTTGACTACAGGAGAGACAGTTATGATACCATCAAAACAGAAAAATGAGGAAAAGGTAGCCCTTAGCTAAAGGCTGGAATACCTATCAATGGATGATGAGGAGAGGTTATTCTTTTTCCTTTGAATAAAAGAACGCTTTGTGTTACTGATGATGTGTTTAATGATTACAGATTTTTGTAAGGTTTTCCAGTCAGCTTTGTTGAAGTGCCAATATTTACTTTTAGAAGGGGTTGCTGGAGGTGAAGGTACTATTAGAATAGATACATTTATAAAAGTGTGATCAGATGAACCAATTGAGGGCAAGACTGTGTAGTGACAGCGGGATGGATTAGAGTTGAAAAACAGATCCAGAATATTAGGAGAGTGGTCACAGTGGTCAGATATATGGGGAGGGTGGGAGATGATTTGCTCTACATCATAGGGAAGGGAGAACATGAGGGCTTCAACCCCTCCACCACTTGTATGGGAGAAATTCAGTCATTCCCTATGGTGAATGCTGAAATCCCTTAAGTAGAGAGTCTTGGCTTGTGAGTGAGAGGGTTTCTTAGTCTCGTGTAAGAGATTAGATTGTCGAAGAAATATATAGAATTTGTAGAATTAGGATAGCAATTGGTGAAATTGGAGAAAAGTGTGGTCGTTGGTGTACAGACCTTGAGCCACTTAACATCAAAGTTTGGGGACTTAAGTTCCTCGAGCCATCAAACCTGTTGGTAGAATCCCATATTAGTAGAATAGTTAAGGAAACAAACTGTCTGCTGGCAAATATCAGAAGAATTTTCAGGTATATGGAGAAGATATTTAGCAAGCTGTTTATATTCTTCATAAGGTCAAAACTCGTAGATGTTTTTACAGTTTGGCCACCACACTGAAAGAAGCTCAATGAACCAGAGGAGGGCAACAAAGATGGTTCCACAATTAAGAGAATTATTTACAGGGAAAAGCTAAGGTTGTAAATTTGCCTATCTTGGGAAAGAGAAGATTGAGAGATGATCTGGTCACAACCTATGAGTTTTTAAAAGTGATAGATGATGTGGACAGTGAACTGTTTTTTAAGAGATATAGGGATAGAGCAAGCAGTGGAGATAACATGAAATTAGACAAGACTTATAAAAAAGGTGTAAAGAAGCACATGTATAGTATAAGAATGGTGGATGAATGGAATAGACTGACTGAGGACTTGAGTAATGCAGGCAGAATACATAAATTTAAAACACAGAAATCACATAAATGCACTATATATATACACAAGCCTAAGCCAGGTATCCAGTTTAATGGCCAACCCTGAGAGACATTAGAACGGTAGGGTTACTATAGATCAACTGCCACACCCAATATTTGAATCTAAGCAGGTCTTTGTGTGTAATCATATTTAGCAACACAAACCACCATGCATTTAATTTCAACACATCCTTTCTTTTCTTCTTATTTTATTCAGGCATACATATTGTCATGAACCTGTGCATTCATTATCACGAACCTACGTGTTCATAGTGTCTATGATAGAGAATTTGTATACTTAGGTAAGCCACATGGTGACCTGGGAGGTCCCAAGGGATTTCTTGACCAGTGATCTCACACGTCAAGTCAGGTGGCCAATATTAGTGGTGCGTCCTGCAACAGACATGCTAATTACTTCTCAGGTCCCATGGTGAAATGACCCGGGATCAGCTGTGAGGTCATGCCCGGGAAAGTTCGCCCACCCATCCTGGTTGTGTCATCAGGGATGCAGGGCTGGGCCGCTAGACAGTATGAGGGCCAAACCTTAGGCCTCCTCCAGCCAATCACATCAGGATGAGGGTGTGATAATCTCTTTTGACCAATCAAGGGCATTTGTGGTCATTCCGACCTATCGTAGCCATAGGTGATGGGTCAAGGCATGGCTAGCAGTTCCTGCCTTGCTGCTTCTCCAGATAAAAGGCTCAGACGATAGTCTGGGAGCTGATTCTTTCAGCAGTCCCATGCCCGGAAAGGTAATGTAGGCTTTCCTTGTCTCAAACCCTGTAGCCCATGCTGCCCTGGATTGTAAGATGTTAGACTGTGTCATGTCAAGTCTGAGTGTAACGATGTATCAAAACTTGTCATAGAATTGCCCAACGAATAAGTGTCTTGTATCATGCTTTTATAGTCAACTTGTCATAAAGGAAAGAGATCTCCTGGTCTGAAATCTTATCTGAAATGTAGAATGTGGAATGTTGAAGGTTAAGTGCTAATGAAAGTGTTTGTACCCGATTAATGTGCTTGTCATCTTGTATTCTTATTTCTTGTATTATATGTAGATTTAACTCTGGTGTTTGCTTTCATCCCATAACGTTAGTATAGCGTTATCCATTGTGCATAATGAATATAATTGACGGACCTTCCCAGAAAGATTTGTAACATGAGAATTGGCGACCTTGTCCCAGGATTTTTCTTGCCTTAATGAAATCTCTTTCCTCGATTCATTAATCATGCTGTTGACCAATGATGCTGATGTTGACCATTTCTGTCGATCTGAGCCCTCTCCTGAGGACATTAACTCTTTAACAAGTTATGAGTTGAGGCTTGTTGCGGATTGGTAAAAAGTGACCGGATTGCTGATAATGTACAGTTGGAGACCATATTAATAAATCATTTTGTTGGTGAGCAGATCATAGATGTCGTGCCTGATGTTGAAATTAGTGTTGACAATACTGTCTCATCATTGAGGTTTGGCCAAAGCCTCGATCCCTCCCCATATCTCTAGTGATGTTAATGTTAATCCCGAATACTTGTGGTTTCAACCAGAGATAGCTAAGATCAATGCACGAGCACAAGTGCAGGTACAGAAGGAACAGATTGAACAAGCTAGGCTTGCTTTCGAATGTGAAAAATTTCAACAGAGTGCTTCACCATCAGAACCAGTGTCGTCTCAGTTGAACAATTTAGATCTTGTACCAAAGTTCTGTGAAGATGACGTGACTACATTTTTCCATAAGTTTGAACAGACTGCCCGTCAGTTCTCTTGGCCGAAGTCGTCTCGGACGGCTGTGATATGTCCCCATCTCGTTGGTAAGGCTGGGTTTGCGTATGCCTCATTGACCGGTGACCAGTGTAATGATTATGAGGTCGTGAAACAGGCAGTGCTGAATGCTTATCAGTTAAATCCAGAAGCATACCAACTTGAATTTAGAGCTAAGAGTAAGAGACCTGGTCAGACTTATGTCAAGTATTTTCGCAAAAAGGGCGAATTATGCACACAGTGGCTATGCTCCAAACAAGTTTGTGAGTTTGTGGAACTTAGAAAGTTAATGATACTTGAAGAATATAAGAATAGTGAATTCCATGAAGTTCTAACTTATCTAATTAACAGAGAAGTGAAGTCTGTTGACAGGGCTGGAGTCCTAGCAGATCAGTACACGCTGACTTGCAAACTTGGTACGGAGAGATGTTCAAAGGGTTTCGATGGCAAAGGAAAATCCGGTAATAATGTAACCCCACCTGAATCTACTCCCTTGCTGGAGGCTCCTAGGAGTCAGAGGGTTAAGTCCTGTTCAGACTGTGGCAAGGTTGGGCACCAGGTGAGGGAGTGCTGGGCTTGGGTGAAGGAATCCAGAGACTCTACCAGGGGTGGGTCGGTGAGTCTCTTCTCAATTTTAGGACCACCCAGTTATGTAAGTGAGGCTAACCCTCTCTTAGGAAAGTAGGGGGCTGCGAGAGTGGTGATCTGTCCTTAGTATTGGATTCGTTTCATGGGAACTGCAGTGCGTTCCTCTCTGAGGGCTATGTTAGTAGATGTGGGGTACAACAAAAAGTCACCTTATTATGGGATTCTGGTGCACTGCAGTCCCTGATGTTGGATGGCTTGGTGCCGCGAGGAGAGTCTGGAGACCGATTCTTGTTAGACGGGCTGTGGAGGCTCAAGGAAGCTCCATTAGTCAATATGAGGGTAGAAACAGATCTCTTCATGGGCCATACCCTTGTGGGGATTGTAGATAGGTTGCCTGCCTCAGGCATGGACTTTGTGTTAGGCAATGACCTAGCGGGTGGAAAGATGAACCTAGTGCCCGGTGTTGCCTACGGGACCGGTGGAGTCCACGGAAGCAGTGCAGTTTGAGAAAGAGGTACCAGAGACAGTCCCCAAGTATGAAGATGCCAGGTCCATGACAGCTGGCATGGCAGGCCGTGTGCCTGAGGACATAGCTGCTGAGACGGAGAAACTGAGTAAGCTCTCTGAGAATGAAACTAGTGAGAGGAAGCTGTGTGATACCCTCTCCCCTTGAAGACACTCCCTGAAAGTGAGACCAGTGAGAGGAAGTTGTGTGATACCCTTTGTGCTGGTGTAGGCTCCGTTGAGAGGGAGAGACTGAGTGCATTCTCTAAGAATGAAGTTGGTGAAGTGAGGCTGCGTGATGCACACTTTGCTGTTGTGGACTCTGTTGAGACAGAGATTGAGGACACCCTCTGAGGATGAAACTAGCGAGGAGAAGATGTGTGATACCTCCTGTGTTGGTTTCAAGTCCGTACAAGAATCAGTGGGTGAGGCTGATGATTTGTCTCGTGCCCATTCAAGAGAGACTCAGGAATGGATGACGAGATGGCCTGACAGAGGGTCTCGACTGAGAAGCTTTGAGACGTGTGACGAGGTGTTGCCTTTATTACCCCAACCTGTGCTTAAACATGTTAATGATTCTACCTTTTTGAAGCAGAATGTTGTGGCTTGCATGGTCCACTTTCCAGTGGGAGCTGCAAACAAACGTAGAGGACGATCTAGCTGCGGGTCCTCTGGAGACCCGTGGACCTGACGGAGGTGTGGATAGGACAGAGGAGGATAAGCTTTCGCACCTGCCTGGGAAGTGATGGGTGGAGAGGTCTGTCGTGCTGTCGACACAGCCAGAGGTTTGCCAAAGCCTACCTAGACGGGTCTCCCTGACGGACTCTGACGTGGACGTGGGAGATGCCTGGCCTATCAAACAGGTTCCTTCTATGGTAAGTCCACAGAAAGCCACCATCCTTCAGAAAGAGCTGAACTACATACTGGAGCATGACATGATGGAGCCGTGTCAGGTGCTGCGGAGCTCGCTTGTAACCCTTATACCCTCGCCCAGTGGGACCTGTCGGTTCTTTATCAACCATCACCAAGTCAGCATGGTAACGAGGACTGCCAGTCCCCTCCTTCCACCGACTGTAAGGGTCCAAGTATTGTCCCGTAGATGTTCCCCCTGAACGAGAAGGGAACTGAAGTGTTACTTGGGGATGGGTGGGTATTACAGAATGTTTATTAGTAACTTTTTTTGCAGTTGCAGCCCCTCTCATAAATCTATTGATAAATGATATCAGATCTATTTGGACAGAGTAGTGTGAGACGGCCTCTCATCAGTTAGGAACCCTACTTTTTAACTGTTTTATTTTGCAGGCTCCAAACAGATTAGCTGTGGATGCCAGTGATGTAGACGCTGGTGAGGTCCTCATGCAGGAGGACAGAGAGAGGGTAGATCGCCTTTTTAGCTTTGATATGAAGGTTTAGCCCAAACAGATAGCCCCCACCATGGAGAAGGAACCTTTGTCTTTGCTATTTGTATTATAACACTTTCTGTATAGTTGTGCCCTTCAGGCAATCATTTTAGAGTATACTGAATACCACCCCCCTTTCAAAATGTTAACAAGTTACGGGATTGGAGTCAGAAATTAAATAAGTGGGCCTTGTTATCTGGAAAGTACAATTTATAGGTTATGCTATTAACGACACACCTAATATGCTAGCAGATTGTGCATCCCGCTCTTAAGAAAATTCCTCTTCCAGGAATTTTCTCCTTTAAGGATGGGGTTGTTATGAACCTGTGCATTCAATATCATGAACCTGCGTGTTCGTAGCGTCTATAATAGACTACTTGTATGCTTAGGTAAGCCACGTGGTGACCTGGGAAGCCCCAAGGTATTCCTCAACTGGTACCACGTGTACCTGTGATCTCACACATCAAGTCAGGTGGCCAAGATTAGTGATGCACCCCGCAGCCGACCTGGTAATCACTTCTCAGGTCCCATGGTCATTTGACCTGGGATCAGCTGCGAGGTCATGCCTGGGAAAGTTTGCCCACACATCCTGGTTGTGTCATCAGAGATGCAGGACTGGGCTGTTAGACAGTATGAGGGCCAGACCTTAGGCCTCCTCCAGCCTATCACGTCAGGATGAGGGCATGATAATCAGTCTTTTGACCAATCAAGGGCATTTGTGGTCATTCCGACCTATCGTAGCCATAGGTGATGGGTCAAGGCATGGCTAGCTGTTCCTGCCTTGCTGCTCATCCAGATAAAAGGCTCAGATGATAGTCTGGGAGCCGATTCCTTCAGCAGCCCTGTGCCCAGAAAGGTAATGTAGGCTTTCCTTGTCTCAAACCCTGTAGCCACTGCTGCCCTGGATTGTAAGATGTTAGACTGTGTCATGTCAGGTCTGAGTGTAACAATGTATCAAAACTTTGTCTTGTGTCTTGTATCATACTTTTATAGTCAACTTATCATAAAGGAAAGAGATCTCCCGGTCTGAAATCTTCCCTGGAATGTAGAATGTGGAATATTGAAGGTTAAGTACTAACGAAAGTGCTTGTACCCGATTAATGTGCGTGTCATCTTGTATTCTTATTTCTTGTATTCTATGTAGATTTAACCGTGGTGTTTGCTTTCATCCCATAACGTTAATATAGCGTTATCCAGTGTGCATAATAAATATAATTGACGGACCTTCCCGGAAAGATTCGTAACAATATTCAGGTCCATGCATAACCGGCGAGATTGTTTTACCCCCAGATGCCCATCTTTGCCCTAACAGACATTGGTCTCTCCCTCAACAAACTTCTCAGTGGTCTCAGGATCTTTGCTTTCCCCTCTCCCACCCTGTGACACTTCATCCTTATAGTTCCATATGCTGCTGAATCCACTCCCAGGTATCTTAATCACTTGCTCCAGTTCCTCCTTATTCATACATAATCTAAGTCCATCCTGTCATTTTTCTGCTGCACCTCATTATCATACTTTTGTATACATTCTCTGTTGACTTTTTCATTTCACATGCTCTCCCAGACTTTGTCACCAGCTTATAGAGTTTCTTTTTGAAGTATGTCACCAGATCATGTTTAGTACACAGATAAAGACTCTCATCTTCACAAAGACTAATATCTTGTTGAGATTGAGTTATATTATGTATCATGTATCATTCACGATTCATATTGTAATTGTAACTGTAGTATGATAGAGATCTCAGTTAAATATTATCTGAAATCAAAATTTCATATCATCATCACTTGGAATTTTATATGCAGTAGTATTTCAGTTTATGTATGGTGTTTTGATATTTTGATGTTTGGGAAATGACTGATTATTTGCAATATCCTACTTTATGTTTGCAGTACTCTTTTTTGCTGAGTTTTAGTTAAGCTTTAATGTAAAAGTATAAATGCAAGTGAGCAAAGCACACTTTTTGTCCCACTGATTCCAAATGTGATACTTATCAGTTCACTTCTTGACAGTACCTTATTAGAAAAATAAAGATATGCATTTTATTAATGTATTATGGCTGCAGAAACTTAGGAATAAAAGGATGCATTTGAATTATGGCAAACAATTTTTAGGAATATTAGAGTTGGAGTTTCTATGGGTATGTCTTGCTGATCACACTTGATGTGTGAAGAAGATTGCAGAATATGTGAGATTATGTAACTGATTTACATGAATGAGTACCTCTATTGCATTGTACCTCTCCAGCATTAAAATTGTACCTCTCCAGCATTAAAATGTCTGTTCATTTGTTCATTTAACAATGATGCATGTATGAAATATTTGGTATTGCAATTCACTCTGGCACCAAATGATGTGTGATGCATAGTTAATTTAGCCATGCTCTCTAACCATCTAGGATCTTTGGTTTATTAATGACCTTGCTACCATGTTCAGGCAGAACTACAATGGATATTCATATTTATCTCTTTTTTGTTGTTGATAGCTTTTCTTTGCAAGTTAGTAGTTTTGTACAGTTTGAAAAAAGAACTACTTGAATATAGTTTTGATTGGTTAAAGGTATTCAGTATGGAAGTTAAAAGTTTGAAGAAGATGGTCATACCTTAATATATACTAATGACTGCAGTGTTTTGGAATGTAGTGCTCTGACTGCAGTGTTTCTCTTCCAGTTGTAAGTCAGTGGCTTTAGCCCACCTCTTATCCTTAGTACTGGCCAGAGACTAGTCTTTCGCATTTAGTTGTTTTTCAGGAGACAGTTTAGTCTGGAGTGTTAAATATAGTTGAGTGGCCAGCCTGGTATTTAGACTGCAGACATAATTAAGCTGGGCTTCGACCCAGGTATTACTGGTTATTGGTGTAGGTTATTACTGCAGCCGAGTAATGCCCTGTCTGTCACTAGTTTAAGTCATGGTTATGACAGTATGCTTCTCTGCAGTTTACTTTTTGTCTTTATATGATAACCAAGGATAGTCCAAGAATTGAAAAGAAAATTTTTTTGTGTGAAGCATGTTGTTTTCCCACATTTTCAGATTTTATCCTTTCTGTGACCATTCCAAAACAATAGCATGCCACAGATGACTGCCTGTAATTATTTGGTAAAATGTTGTGGTATACTCATGAATTATAGCAGCTAGATTATTGAAAATCCATAATCCTTGGGACCAAGCAATGTTCAGATTTTGAAATTTTATTGATATTTAAATTACATAAGCCACAGATTGTGGTATGAACATATCACAGCCTTTACAGAGTTTTTTGTTAACCTATTCCTGGTATGAGTGATAAATGTTTGTAACATATGTAAATATATACCATACAGCCATCTCCTGCTTAACAGAGTAGACTTATTTCAAGAAAGTTGACAATTAAGTAAATCCATTAAGTGAAACCCTTCTCAGTGACTTCCATTTTGTAATTGGAGATACTTTCCTGAAGAAAAAGATTGGGTTGCAAGACAAAATAAAGCTTATGTAATGCAGAATACCTTTTTTAAACATTTCTATGTTACAAATTTGATGATGTTTTGATGATATTGAAAAAGTGTAAAAAGAGAAAAAGACTTTTAGCATGTATTTGGGAGGATTTAGTGGGAATTGCTCTTAATTGGGTGTAGATATATGGAACCCAAGTGTTTATATATTGGGATACATCAAAATTAAGAGCAATAGGGATTGATAACTTGTGTGATATAGATGGAATTGGGAGAAAAGGTAGAATGAAGATGTAAGTTTGTGTAGTATGAAGTCATAAGGTGGTATGTGGTTCTTTAACCTCATTACTCCTTATGTACTGCATATTATAAGAATACCTCAGGCAATTGACTGTGAGTATACTGTATACAGTCAAGGACATCTGAAAATCCTGGTGAATAAGTAAGAGAGTTGTGAGTCAGAAAACAACTTCTAGCAACTCCAAGTTTTTACATCCTTTACCCACATTTTTTTTAACTCAGTTGCACAATAACCATCAAAAGGCTGGAGGGTTAGTACATCATTTTTGTGTTGCCTAGGCAGATAGAAAGGTAAATTGTTAATGTTATTTTATATTTATTATACTTTGTCGCTGTCTCCTGTGTTAGTGAGGTAGCACAAGGAAACAGATGAAAGAATGGTCCAATCCACCCACATACACATGTATATACATAAACAACCACACACGCACATATACATACCTATACATTTGAACGTATACATATTTATTTATTTATTTATTATACTTTGTTGCTGCCTCCTGTGTTAGCGAGTTAGAGCAAGGAAACAGGCGAAAGAATGGCCCAACCTACCCACATACACATATATATACTTACACGTCCACACATGCACATGTACATACCTATACATTTCAATGTATACTATATATACATACACAGACATATACATATATACGCATGTACATAATTCATACTTGCTGCCTTTATTCATTCCTGTCACCACCCCGCCACACATGAAATGACACCCCCTCCCCCTGCACTCGCGTGAAGTAGCGCTAGGAAAAGACAACAAAGGCCACATTCGTTTACACTCAGCCTCTATCTATCATGTATAATGCACCGAAACCATAGCTCCCTTTCCACATCCAGGCCCCACAAAACTCTCCATGGTTTGCCCCAGATGCTTCACATGCCCTGGTTCAATCCATTGACAGCACATCAACCCCGGTATACCACATCGTTCCAGTTCACTTTATTCCTTGCATGCCTTTCACTCTCCTGCATGTTCAGGCCCGATCACTCAAAATCTTTTTCACTCCATCCTTCCACCTCCAATTTGGTCTCCCACTTCTCATTCCCTTCACATCTGACACATATATCGTCTTTGTCATTCTTTCCTTACTCATTCTCTCTATGTGACTAAACCACTTCAAAACACCCTCTTCTGCTCTCTCAACCACACCTTTTTTATTACCACACATCTTTCTTATCCTTTCATTACTTACTCGATCAAACCACCTCACAATCCTTACATTACTTACTCGATCAAACCACCTCACACCACATATTGTCCTCAAACATCTCATTTCCAACATCTCCACCCTCCTCCGCACAGCTCTATCTGTAGCTCATGCCTCACAACCATATGACATTGTTAGAACCACTATTCCTTTAAACATACCCATTTTTGCCTTCCGAGATAATTTTCTTGCCTTCCACACATTCTCTAACGCTCCCAGAACTTTCTCCCCCCTCCCCCACCCTGTGACTCACTTCCGCTTCCATGGTTCCATCCACTTCCAAATCCACTCCCAGATATCTAAAACACTTTACTTCCTCCAGTTTTTCTCCATTCAAACTTACCTCCCAATTGACTTGTCTCTCAACCCTACTGTACCTAATAACCTTGCTCTTATTCACATTTACTCTCAGCTTTCTTCTTTCGCACACTTTACCAAACTCAGCCACCAGCTTCTGCAGTTTCTCACCCGAATCAGCCACCTGCTCCCTTCCTTTTTAGTCACCTTCTAGACACGCAGGGATTACGTGGGAAGTATTCTTTCTCCCCTATCCCCATGGATGATATATATATATATTTTTTTTTCAAACTATTTGCCATTTCCCATGTTAGCAAGGTAGCGTTAAGAACAGAGGACTGGGCCTTTGAGGGAATATCCTCACTTGGCCCCCTTCTCTGTTCCTTCTTTAAAAGAATAAAAGAACGAGAGGGGGGCATTTCCAGCCCCCCCGCTCCCTCCCCTTTTAGTTGCCTTCTACGACACGCAGGGAATATGTGGGATGCATTCTTTCTCCCCTATCCCCAGGGATATATATATATATATATATATATATATTTTTTTTTTTTTTTTTTTTTTTTTTTCATACTATTCGCCATTTCCCGCGATAGCGAGGTAGCGTTAAGAACAGAGGACTGGGCCTTTGAGGGAATATCCTCACCTGGCCCCCTTCTCTGTTCCTTCTTTTGGAAAATTAAAAAAAAACGAGAGGGGAGGATTTCCAGCCCCCCGCTCCCTTATATATATATATATATATATATATGTGTGTGTGTGTGTACGGTAGGGTTGAGGGTCAAGTCAATTGGGAGGTGAGTTTGAATGGAGAAAAACTGGAGGAAGTGAAGTGTTTTAGATATCTGGGAGTTGATCTGGCAGCGGATGGAACCATGGAAGCGGAAGTGGATCATAGGGTGGGGGAGGGGGCGAAAATCCTGGGGGCCTTGAAGAATGTGTGGAAGTCGAGAACATTATCTCGGAAAGCAAAAATGGGTATGTTTGAAGGAATAGTGGTTCCAACAATGTTGTATGGTTGCGAGGCGTGGGCTATGGATAGAGTTGTGCGCAGGAGGATGGATGTGCTGGAAATGAGATGTTTGAGGACAATGTGTGGTGTGAGGTGGTTTGATCGAGTAAGTAACGTAAGGGTAAGAGAGATGTGTGGAAATAAAAAGAGCATGGTTGAGAGAGCAGGAGGGTGTTTTGAAATGGTTTGGGCACATGGAGAGAATGAGTGAGGAAAGATTGACCAAGAGGATATATGTGTCGGAGGTGAAGGGAACGAGGAGAAGTGGGAGACCAAATTGGAGGTGGAAAGATGGAGTGAAAAAGATTTTGTGATCGGGGCCTGAACATGCAGGAGGGTGAAAGGAGGGCAAGGAATAGAGTGAATTGGAGCGATGTGGTATACCGGGGTTGACGTGCTGTCAGTGGATTGAAGCAGGGCATGTGAAGCGTCTGGGGTAAACCATGGAAAGCTGTGTAGGTATGTATATTTGCATGTGTGGACGTATGTATATACATGTGTATGGGGGGGTTGGGCCATTTCTTTCGTCTGTTTCCTTGCGCTACCTTGCAAACGCGGGAGACAGCGACAAAGTATAATATAATATATATATAAAATATATGTGTACGTGTAGGAAGAGAGGAAAGTGATTGGTTCTCAGTGAATGTAGGTTTGCAGCAGGGGTGTGTGATGTCTCCATGGTTGTTTAATTTGTTTATGGATGGGGTTGTTAGGGAGGTAAATGCAAGAGTTTTGGAAAGAGGGGCAAGTATGAAGTCTGTTGGGGATGAGAGAGCTTGGAAGTGAGTCAGTTGTTGTTCGCTGATGATGCAGCGCTGGTGGCTGATTCATGTGAGAAACTGCAGAAGCTGGTGACTGAGTTTGGTAAAGTGTGTGAAAGAAGAAAGTTAAGAGTAAATGTGAATAAGAGCAAGGTTATTAGGTACAGTAGGGTTGAGGGTCAAGTCAATTGGGAGGTAAGTTTGAATGGAGAAAAACTGGAGGAAGTAAAGTGTTTTAGATATCTGGGAGTGGATCTGGCAGCGAATGGAACTGCGGAAGTGGATCATAGAGTGGGGGAGGGGGCGAAAATCCTGGGAGCCTTGAAGAATGTGTGGAAGTCGAGAACATTATCTCGGAAAGCAAAAATGGGTATGTTTGAAGGAATAGTGGTTCCAACAATGTTTTATGGTTGCGAGGCGTGGGCTATGGATAGAGTTGTGCGTGGGAGGATGGATGTGCTGGAAATGAGATGTTTGAGGACAATGTGTGGTGTGAGGTGGTTTGATCGAGTAAGTAACGTAAGGGTAAGAGAGATGTGTGGAAATAAAAAGAGCATGGTTGAGAGAGCAGGAGGGTGTTTTGAAATGGTTTGGGCACATGGAGAGAACGAGTGAGGAAAGATTGACCAAGAGGATATATGTGTCGGAGGTGAAGGGAACGAGGAGAAGTGGGAGACCAAATTGGAGGTGGAAAGATGGAGTGAAAAAGATTTTGTGATCGGGGCCTGAACATGCAGGAGGGTGAAAGGAGGGCAAGGAATAGAGTGAATTGGATCGATGTGGTATACCGGGGTTGACGTGCTGTCAGTAGATTGAATCAGGGCATGTGAAGCGTCTGGGGTAAACCATGGAAAGCTGTGTAGGTATGTATATTTGCGTGTGTGGACGTGTATGTATATCCATGTGTATGGGGGTGGGTTGGGCCATTTCTTTCGTCTGTTTCCTTGCGCTACCTCGCAAACGCGGGAGACAGCGACAAAGTAAAAAAAAAAAATATATATATATATCTATATATATATATATATATATATATATATATATATATATATATATATATATATATATATATGGCAGATATAGGGTGTTTTGGTCGAGGTGGTGTGCAAAGTGAGAGGGTTAGGGAAAATGATTTGGTAAACAGAGAAGAGGTAGTAAAAGCTTTGTGGAAGATGAAAGCCGGCAAGGCAGCAGGTTTGGATAGTATTGCAGTGGAAGTTATTAAAAAAGGGGGTGACTGTATTGTGGACTGGTTGGTAAGGTTATTTGATGTATGTATGACTCATGGTGAGGTGCCTGAGGATTGGCGGAATGCGTGCATAGTGCCATTGTACAAAGGCAAAGGGGATAAGAGTGAGTGCTCAAATTACAGAGGTATAAGTTTGTTGAGTATTCCTGGTAAATTATATGGGAGGGTATTGATTGAGAGGGTGAAGGCATGTACAGAGCATCAGATTGAGGAGGAGCAGTGTGGTTTCAGAAGTGGTAGAGGATGTGTGGATCAGGTGTTTGCTTTGAAGAATGTATGTGAGAAATACTTAGAAAAGCAAATGGATTTGTATGTAGCATTTATGGAGCTGGAGAAGGCATATGATAGAGTTGATAGAGATGCTCTGTGGAAGGTATTAAGAATATATGGTGTGGGAGGCAAGTTGTTAGAAGCAGTGAAAAGTTTTTATCGAGGATGTAAGGCATGTGTACGTGTAGGAAGAGAGGAAAGTGATTGGTTCTCAGTGAATGTAGGTTTGCGGCAGGGGTGTGTGATGTCTCCATGGTTGTTTAATTTGTTTATGGATGGGGTTGTTAGGGAGGTGAATGCAAGAGTTTTGGAAAGAGGGGCAAGTATGAAGTCTTTTGTGGATGAGAGAGCTTGGGAAGTGAGTTAGTTGTTGTTCGCTGATGATACAGCGGTGGTGGCTTATTTATGTGAGAAACTGCAGAAGCTGGTGACTGAGTTTGGTAAAGTGTGTGAAAGAAGAAAGTTAAGAGTAAATGTGAATAAGAGCAAGGTTATTAGGTACAGTAGGGTTGAGGGTCAAGTCAATTGAGAGGTAAGTTTGAATGGAGAAAAACTAGAGGAAGTAAAGTGTTTTAGATATCTGGGAGTGGATCTGGCAGCGGATGGAACCATGGAAGCGGAAGTGAATCATAGGGTGGGGAAGGGGGCGAAAATCCTGGGAGCCTTGAAGAATGTGTGGAAGTCGAGAACATTATCTCGGAAAGCAAAAATGGGTATGTTTGAAGGAATAGTGGTTCCAACAATGTTGTATGGTTGCGAGGCGTGGGCTATGGATAGAGTTGTGCGCAGGAGGATGGATGTGCTGGAAATGAGATGTTTGAGGACAATGTGTGGTGTGAGGTGGTTTGATCGAGTAAGTAATGTAAGGGTAAGAGAGATGTGTGGAAATAAAAAGAGCGTGGTTGAGAGAGCAGAAGAGGGTGTTTTGAAATGGTTTGGGCACATGGAGAGAATGAGTGAGGAAAGATTGACCAAGAGGATATATGTGTCGGAGGTGGAGGGAACGAGGAGAAGAGGGAGACCAAATTGGAGGTGGAAAGATGGAGTGAAAAAGATTTTGTGTGATCGGGGCCTGAGCATGCAGGAGGCTGAAAGGAGGGCAAGGAATAGAGTGAATTGGAGCGATGTGGTATACCGGGGTTGACGTGCTGTCAGTGGATTGAATCAAGGCATGTGAAGCGTCTGGGGTAAACCATGGAAAGGCTGTGTAGGTATGTATATTTGCGTGTGTGGACGTATGTATATACATGTGTATGGGGGGTGGGTTGGGCCATTTCTTTCGTCTGTTTCCTTGTGCTACCTCGCAAACGCGGGAGACAGCGACAAAGTATAATAAAAAAAAAAAAAAATAATATATATATATATATATACATACATAATTTTTTACTACGTATTTGCCATTTCCCCCAGTAGAGAGTTGGCATAGGGAGCAGATGGCTGAGCCTTTTAGGGAATAATCCTCACTTGGCTGCTTTCTCTGATTCTTCTTTTGGAAAAGTAAAACTGTATGTTTAGTTACCCTGTAAATGAATCATCACCAAACAATTTTTTTTCATACTTGATCGCTGTTTCCCTTGTTAGTGAGATACAGCCGTGTACAGACAAAGACCACATTTGCTCTCATCCATTCTCAAGCTGACATGTAATGCACCAAAACCACAGCTCCACGAACAAAAACATATACATAAACTAACACTGAATGTACAAACTTAAATATCAAATGAGGAAAAATTAGAAATAAGATGGCTTGATGGATTAGCATTCAAAAAGACCAATCTTCAATTTTGGCATAGGGAAAATCCATTCCTAAACTGAAGATGTGAACAAGCAACAATCAACTACATCATAATAAAATATATGATGGGTACTCTTTTGAAAAAAAAGTACAATATAAAAATGAGTTTTAATGATAAAATGATGATAATGTTGTATGATACATCAACTGAGATTTCCAGATAACATTAATAAAGCTAACTGTTTAACATCTTAATACTTACATTAAATTGAAAACCAACAGCAGCAGTCATTTAGATTTTTTCACTAGATATATATATATATACATACATATATATTCCTATGAGTCCATGGGGAAAATGAAACTCGATATATACCCATGTTCTTATTTATTCATGCTTGCTTGCCGCCATCTATTCCTGACACCACCCTGCCCCACAGGAAACAGTACAAATGCCTGAAGTAAAAGAAAAAGATAGCATAAACATTCTCTCCTTCTCTGTGATACCTGATTGCCACCCTTTGGGTGAGCGAGGTAGTGTCAGGAAACAGATGAAGAAAGGCCACGTGCTCTTCCATCCATACACAAGCTGTCATGTGTAATGCACCAAAACCATGGCTCCCTAACTACATTCAGGCCCCACAGACCTTTCCATGGTTTACACCATAAGTGTCACATACCCTGGTTCAGTCCAGTGACAGCATGTTTACCCCAGTCTACCACATCGTTCCAATTCACTCTATTCTGTGCATGCCTTTCACTCTCCTGCATGTTCGGGCCTTGATTGCTCAAAATCTTTTTCACTCCATCCTCCCATCTCCACTTTGGTTTCCCAGTTCTCATTCCCTTCACTTCTGACACTTATATCCTCTTAGTCAACATTTCCTCACTCCTTCTCTCCATATGTCTAAAAATTTTCAACACACCCTCTTCTGCTCTCTCAACAACACTTTTTATTGCTACACATCTCTCCTACCCTTTTGTGACCTACTCGATCAGACTGCCTTACACCACATATTGTCCTCAAACATTTCATTTCCAACATATCCACACATTCTTCAAAGCAAACGCCTAATCCACACATCCTCTACCACTTCAGAAACCACTCTGCTCCTCCCCAATCTGATGCTCTGTACATGGCTTCACCCTCTCAATCAATAGCCTCCCGTACAATTTACCAGGTAAACTCGACAAACCTTTACCTCTGGTTTGAACAAACACCTTTATCTCCTTTGCTATTAGACAGTGGCATTATACATGCATTCCACCAATCTTCAGACTCTTCAAATATTATCCATACATTAATTGAATATCCTTGCCAATCAATCAACAAACCATAACCCCCTTCTTATTAAATTCACCTGCAGTACCATCCACTTCAACTCCCTTGTTGCATTTCATCTTATGCAAGGCTTTTACCACCTTTTTTATCTCAACCAAAACACTCTCCTTGACACTCTCACCAAAACACTGTACATCTGCCACTCTGTCATCAAACACATTTAACATTCCTTCAAAATACTCACTCCTCCTTCTCACTTCATTATTACATCTATGCCCAAGGCATACTTCAAAGAAGGTAGGGTTGGGAATTTCAGATGAACACCTCCTTGGTATAGCGGTTAGCATTGCTGACTGACACATTCATGGGGCACCCAGAGTCAATCCTTAGTAGGTTTTAATCTTGTTTTTGACATTTTATACACAGTCCACCCAGCTATTTATCTTTATGTAGGTGCTTGTCAATAAATTAGGTACCTGGACAAGGCTAGTGTATTTATATACTTGTAATGTTAAGGAGATGGCCTTGTTTAGGGCATACAGTTGCCTGTGCTGTCTCAAGTAACATTAAAAAAGAAAAGAATGCAAGAAAAGATTGGAGCTAGCTCAGAGGCACATTCCCTTAGTACTTGGGGTGTGCCATCTGGACAATAGGCTGTGCCCACCTTATCTGGGAGAATATTGAGAAGACCCTGCATGAGGAAAATGTAAGAGAGCACAGATTCAGTGTGAGGAGGCATGGGGAGGAGGAATAGATGTGGAATTTTCCAAAGTAGAAGTAAAGGAGAGAATGGTTGAATTGCTAAAGATATTGGAAGCGCTTTTCTTAAAGACTCTTGATTTCTTAGCAGAATTCAAGTCAGCACACTACCTTTTTATATTATTTTGCTTTACAAAGTAACTGTTTTGCAATGGTTTTGCACAGAAATGAAGGCTGAATGAAATTCAGGAAAGGAAGTGTTCCATGGCGTGATATGCTCTGTCCCTTTTGTAGCAGGCATTATTGAATAGTCAGATCATGATTAATGGGATAGATTTTAGTGGAAGGGAAACAGGACTTCATTCTAGCCAAGATAGCCGAAGTGGCTGGTGTCTTAAGGAAAGTCTGTATGAAAGCTGTGCATAGATGACCATTGAGCTTTCCAAAAGTGGGGTGGGAATAGAAGGTGGATGTGCCAAGCTGGAAGTAACAGAGATAAGACTGTGTTTGGAGAACCCTTAAAGGGCAGAAACAATGTATATGTAGTGGGAAAATTCAGAGGTAAAAAAGAGGTCGTGTGTGTTAGAGGATTGGTCGTGATAGGTGTTCATGGTGGGCATTTAATGATTTGTTCGAGATCATTAAGGATGGAAAAGAAAGTCTTGACTCCACAGGGTTCACCCTGAGTTGAGCCAAGCCATTCTTTGTGATGTACAGTCAACAAAGAATTAGCGTTGCCCTTGGCTATGATGGGTTTTGGAATGAGCATTGTTACTTCATTTGTTTTGATATGGTTGTCACTAATTATTTTTTGTAATTCTTTTACATTACAAAGTCCCTTCCTCATGCTGGGTTCTTTAACTAAAATCTATGAAATATTATTTTGAATCATTTATTTATTTATTATTTATTTTGCTTTGTCGCTGTCTCCCGCGTTTGCGAGGTAGCACAAGGAAACAGACAAAAGAAATGGCCCAACCCACCCCCATACACAATGTATACACACACACGTCCACACACGCAAATATACATACCTATACATCTCAATGTACACATATATATACATACACAGACACATACATATATACCCATGCACACAATTCACACTGTCTGCCCCCATTCACTCCAATCACCACCTCGCCACACATGGAATACCATCCCCCTCCCCCCTCATGTGTGCGAGGTAGCACTAGGAAAAGACAACAAAGGCCCCATTCGTTCACACTCAGTCTCTAGCTGCCATGCAATAATGCCCGAAACCACAGCTCCCTTTTCACATCCAGGCCCCACACAACTTTCCATGGTTTACCCCAGATGCTTCACATGCCCTGATTCAATCCACTGACAGCACGTCAACCCCGGTATACCACATCGATCCAATTCACTCTATTCCTTGCCCTCCTTTCAGCCTCCTGCATGTTCAGGCCCCGATCACACAAAATCTTTTTCACTCCCTCTTTCCACCTCCAATTTGGTCTCCCACTTCTCCTCGTTCGCTCCACCTCCGACACATATATCCTCTTGGTCAATCTTTCCTCACTCATTCTCTCCATGTGCCCAAACCATTTCAAAACACCCTCTTCTGCTCTCTCAACCACGCTCTTTTTATTTCCACACATCTCTCTTACCCTTACATTACTTACTCGATCAAACCACCTCACACCACACATTGTCCTCAAACATCTCATTTCCAGCACATCCACCCTCCTGCGCACAACTCTATCCATAGCCCACGCCTCGCAACCATACAACATTGTTGGAACCACTATTCCTTCAAACATACCCATTTTTGCTTTCCGAGATAATGTTCTCGACTTCCACACATTCTTTAAGGCTCCCAGGATTTTTGCCCCCTCCCCCACTCTATGATCCACTTCCGCTTCCATGGTTCCATCCGCTGCCAGATCCACTCCCAGATATCTAAAACACTTTACTTCCTCCAGTTTTTCTCCATTCAAACTTACCTCCCAATTGACTTGACCCTCAACCCTACTGTACCTAATAACCTTGCTCTTATTCACATTTCCTCTTAACTTTCTTCTTTCACACACTTTACCAAACTCAGTCACCAGCTTCTGCAGTTTCTCACATGAATCAGCCACCAGCGCTGTATCATCAGCGAACAACAACTGACTCACTTCCCAAGCTCTCTCATCCACAACAGACTTCATACTTGCCCCTCTTTCCAAAACTCTTGCATTCACCTCCCTAACAACCCCATCCATAAACAAATTAAACAACCATGGAGACATCACACACCCCTGCCGCAACCTACATTCACTGAGAACCAATCACTTGAATCATTTGTTTATTGAAATAGGACTAACCAGTATACTCACTATATTGGTGATATTTTAATAAGTATTTGCACCATCCTTATGATTGGCAAAGATCATGGGAAAGCTAAGGGTACGCGTTACTATCTTGCAAATATTGTGTGGTTATGAAAGAAAATAAAGTGAGGGGCTTGACTGATATCTTTAGAAAATTGATAGTTTTGCTGAGGGGAATATTTGAACAGGTAGACAAAGATAGACTAGTTATGAGGTGATCAATATTTTGCTTGAAAGAATTTTTTAACTAGTCTATGTTGATTTTCCTTTAAGTACAGGACTTTGGAGCATAAGCAAATGTAAAAGTTCATAAGATCTGTATATAGAAACAAAACATGCATAAATGAATCAGATGATGTTGCATATTCCTGTTGTGGTCATTCCACTTGTCAGTGAGCACAAATAGAAAATGGGAAGGCAGAAATACTAACAAGACTTCACATGAAACACAATGAAATGCAGTAAAGTATAGCAGTAGTGTTTTTGTTTTGAGGTATAAGGTAGAACTCTCCGAGATTTTATTGACATTCTTTCATTATTGTGTATTTATCATATTTGTCATATATTCCTTTTTTGACTCATTCGATATTCAGGTGTATTGCACTAACAAACACAAGAAAGTTTTCAGTGTAACAGGTATCAGATGATAGGGATACTAAAGTATATCGAAATTCTATTAACATAAATAGAGGGATTGTTTCTGTTATCCATCCCCATATGCAAAAAAAGTAATTTTTTTCCTTACAAAACATATTCACATTGTTGTTTTTGTTTTTGTTGTTTTTGGTGGTGGTTGGGGGGGGGGGGTGCTTGATGAGTGGATAAGAGAGGGTCTACATTGGCAGCATGGACGCTCATCTCTGTTAGTACGAGTAAGGTAATTATGTTTTTTCCTAGCCCACTATTCTGTATACTGTACACCTGATCAACTTACACACTTTATGATTTCTTTTATTATTTTTACATAACCATGTTCAGTGTTGACTTGTTATTTTTAGAGAAAGAGTTTTATTACATGAATAGATGAACAGGTGAACAAACTTTACTCCAGAATTATCAACACTCATATCCCAGAAATTGCTTTTACTTCAGAACTAACTACAACAGAGAAGCAACATTTGGCTTTCCATCCAGATAACATACTGCGTACACATTCCGACATCTTTTGATTGATTGAGATGCATGGTATTTTTAGCAGGTGTTGTAGTATGCTGCAAATGATGTTTGTGGGTAATAGGTGGAAGCAAACATCAGCTGGGATTTTAAACACTGGCAGAATGCTTTAATTTGCCATGTGATGACAGGTTTAGGGTTATAAGGTTTGTCAGAAGAGAGAGAGAGAGAGAGAGAGAGAGAGAGAGAGAGAGAGAGAGAGAGAGAGAGAGAGAGAGAGAGAGAGAGAGAGAGAGCAGCTTAAGGGTTAAGGGAAGATCTTTCATAGATGATGCTCAATAGAGGTGAAGTTGGATTTGAGACGTTTCAAAATGGACAGAAAGAACAGGTCTAAGAGCATTGTTGGTAAAAGTGAAATGGATTTAAGTCACTTGATAGCATTTAAGGGTGCCCTAGGAACCATTCAGTCTTCCTTGACCATTGGATACAATATTGTGGTGTACTTCCATGGATGTACATGTAAAGGGAAAATTTAGAGTTAAGAAGAAAGTTATGTGAGTTGGATGTTTTCAGGTATGTGTGAAAGGAAGAGAGAATGCATGTTTGTAGATTGATTGCCAGCGATCTTCATTTAGGTGAGGCAAAAAGAAAAGACAGCATCCTGGGCTAGGGATGGGAATGTGACAGCCACTTTTGTGCTGGCTCACTGTGCTGTCAACATAAACTCCATAACACCTAGGTGGTAGTTCTGTGCTGGTCATTGGTTGCCTGCTGTTTGCTACCTAAATTGCTTAAAACTTGTATTATTTTAGTTACGAATTGCAGTACATTAGAATATTATGATGTACAAAGTGTATCCAGTAAAATATGTAGAAGTGCCATCATAACTAACATATCCAGCATTGCTAAGGCCTGGCAGATGTCATGTATTGGAGACACATTCTGGCTAATCTACTTAATTTTCTTGCCTGTTTATTTTTCTGATAAATATGTCAAATTTGAGACCTGTGTAGTTTGTTAACTCCAGTTGGATGAGCTCTCTTTCTATGGGATTATTTTGTAGATAACTAAACCATTGTATGGGAAGTTTTACAATTAAATCAACTTTGAGTAGCTGGATGTTGAGAAATTGGCGACTTTCAGGGTAGTTTAACTTTTTTTTTGTGGTTCTGAGTTTCCTTTTCTGGAGAAAGATAAAATGTACAGATCTCAGTAGTTTCTAAGTTTACAAGCACGGAATTGATTTCATCTGGACATATTTTTACTGCGACAAATTCATTCAGTGTCCTTCAGGTAATGTAGTTTATAGTATTTATATATTTCATGTTTCTATTACCAGATTTTACCTCATTCGTATAGTTTGTTTTTAAATGGGAAAGCCCTATCATCTGTGTTCTTATGTCTGCATATCCCTCGCATAGCAATCAGTCTGATTAAAGAGTTGGTGTTATTCTATAATAATGCATATTGGTCAAACTCAACCAAAACATTCTGAAGCAATAGTAAGCCATGGACAATGGAAATTCAAGGCATTTCCAGTGCCTGATTGGATTACCAAAATGAATTGCTAAGTATTCTTAAATTAGTGTGTATCTGACAAGATCGTCATACTAATGCTTTTCAGTATTCCTCAACATCTCCATTTGAACAACCTCAAACTCTTCCCTAAGATATTTTAAAAATTGTAACTGAAGTTGATAGCAGGATTAGTTTCCATCATTTTTTCTCTGGTTTGATTAGATATGTCTACCCAGTCTACCTTTTTCTGCAGCATAGTTTTTCAATATAATAACTGATGAGAATGTTTGACCACCGGGCTGTAACATCACAACTTCAGTCTTCAGCTCAGGCCTGTTTCTTTTGAAATAAGCTTTGAACTTTTTTTTTTCTCTACCATTTCTGGTCATATGACTCATGATATGAACATATTGAAGTCTACATTTTTGAGTATCAGTGTGTTGAACAACTGACAACTGCAAATCGCCCTCTTCTTTTTTGAACATTTTCCTTGTAACCAATTTTGATAGGTGATCAGAACAACTATTTCTTTAAAATGACATTTCTACTCATCTATAACCAACAGCTGTATCAGCTATATACTCCCTCTTTGTTCTCATCATGGTGTGGGAGGCCAGTTATTGTGGTACGAACCTCAAAGAACAGGAAAAAGCTGGAGTGTAGATGTAAGTTGGAATATATATTAGACTATGTTAGTGCTGTCCCTCATAAGACAAAATGTTATTAGAAAATGAGAACATGTTTGTTATTTCAGTCATACTGCCAAACATCATTAGTTTAATATGAGATGTATTTAAAGTATTATCATGTAGTTATTTAGAAAGATGTAATTGCAACTGCTTGTAGTGTTACTTTCAAGTCCATCAGAACACATGTTTCAATACAAACAAGTAACTAAGGATTATGTTGGTATACAGACTTTTTGAAAAGTTTCTGTCCTAAGATGAATATTGTATGATTCCAAAAATTGAAATGATTTTATTTTCCTGGTTTGTTTTTGAATAAGGTTCTTAGTAACCCCCTCATGCATTTTTCAGTGGTTAGATTATGTATAGTTTTATCTACTGTTCAGCAGTTACGTAATTATAATGGATCACTAATAGTAACTTTTAGCTTCTTTGCTATTTAAACTGTGATATTTTTTCCTGACCATCTATGGCTGTGCTCTGTAAACTGCCATATCATGGAGATTTGCAAGATCTGTACTGGTGTAGCAAGTTCTGCAGTACAATGATATGAAAAAATTAATTTGTGAAGGAATTCGGAAGAGTATTCACATTTCAAGCCAAAGTTTACTGAAATAGGGTGATGTAGTTTGCTGTCCTCAGTCATCCTGTTTGACAGTTGGGTTATAATGTTTTTGTTGATTAAGTGGTGATTGTTATGGGTCCAGTTGATGTATATGTAGGATCCACAACTATTGTTATACAAAACTGTGGCAAAATCTGCAGGTCTCATTGTCAACTTCTGAGCCTTTTGAGTAACTTAAAGGCACCCAGTCCTTTCACTCCCAAAAACAGAGGTTGATTGTGATATTTTAGTACAAAGAGTGATGACACTGACTTCCTTTGAGACCAACTTATTTTTGTGACAGCCTGTAAATTGCCCCCAAATTTTTCACCAACTATTTGCTTTGATACTTTCAACAAAAGTCTGCTCAAGAATTTAGTAGTTGTATGTGTTTCTGAGAACATTAGATATACTGTCGTTAAACTGTGTTTTATTTGGTCTTTCCTACAGTTTTTGAAAAACCTGAGTTTTCATGATTTGATGACTCAAATTGCTTCTCACCTTATATTTAACCATCAGTCTATATATGTACGTATGTGTCACCATGGTTGTTTAATTTGTTTGTGCTGTGGCAGTATCGTAACCAATGAGGTTAGGAGTTGGTGCTACTGTGATAGGCTTGGAATAAGTTACTAATTTCATGCCCCAAGGGATACTTTAGTTTTCTAGAGTATCCATGTCTCACTTTGCCTTCTTGTGATTACCTTGTCATTACATCCTTAGGAGTGGAACTAAAGGGGTAGGGTTTGCCCATTTCCTTCAGGGCAGAGTAGTGGTGGTTTACCTTTTGAATACAGACAGTCACTTGAGGTGTGCTGGGATTTTTAGTTTTATGAACAATTATATAGCTTTGCTTTCTCTGGAAATACTGCACTTGAGTTGTACTTTGTCAGTGGTCTGTCGAGGGTGAGGCACGAAAGGCTAAGAAACAGCACTGGAGTCTACCAGTTATGCTGAGGAATAAAAGAAATGAGTCATTGAGGGTGATAGTGTTGAATGTAAATTGGATGACTGGTGAAAGTAAAAGGAGGGAGCTTGTGGAAAAGTTTGCAAGTTATAGTTTAAAAGTGTTGGGGATTGGGGAAACTCATATCCCTGGGCAGTGTGTATAGAATGAAAATTGAAATGATAAATACAAATTATTGGAGGGTTTGGAAGGAAGAGTAGTATAGATGGGAATGAATGAAGATTATCAGAGAAGAGGGAAAGAAGGATTTGTGATTCTGCTATCACTGAAAGTATGGGAGGGAATAAGAGAGTATGGATGGAATGGATAATGAATAGCATAGGTGAAATGAAAGATTGGAATTGTGAAGTATTCCTGGATGTGTGTATATGCACTTTTGCCTATGAAAACTGTGTGAGGTAAGAATGAAAGGAAGTATTTCTGGAGGAATTTGGATGGTTACATACATGGTCTTTAGAACGAGAAATGTTATTGTAATGGGTAATATGAATGCAGAAGTGATGAAATTGTCGAGGTAATTGTGAGATGGGGGGTGCCTGGAGTAAATGAGAATGGAAATTATCTTGTGGATATCTATGCTGACAGGGGTTCATTCCTTGCAAACACCTCATTTCAGCACCAGATGGCCTACAGTTTAACTGAAATAATTATTAAGAAGTAAACCCCCTGTCCACACACCATATAAGGGGAGAAAGCTCAGACATGTTAGGTCACATAATTAGACTTCACTGCCCACCTGCTTTTCACAGGGATTAATGAAGCCCCACCTCACTGCTGCCTAAGTGCTTTTAAAGACTTCAACACTTGTATTTCCCCCACTCTGTCGGAGGGTAATAAACAAAAGTACTCACTGTTCTTATTTTGTCTTTCCAGTGGTGATTGTGTTGAAAAATGTGTAAAAGGTGAGAACATTATCTAAGAAAGCAAAAATGGGTGTGTTTGAAGGAATAGTGGTTCCAACAATGTTATATGCTTGCGAGGTGTGGGCTATAGATAAGGTTGTGCGGAGGAGGGTGGATGTGTTGGAAATGAGATGTTTGAGGACAAGTGGTGTGAGGTGTTTGAATGAGTAAGTAATGAAAGGGTAAGAGAGATGTGTGGTAATAAAAAGAGTGTGGTTGAGTGAACAGAAGAGGGTGTTTTGAAAAGATTTGGTCACATAGAGAGAATGAGTGAGGAAAGATTGACAAAGAGGATATATATGTCAGAGGTGGAGGGAACAAGAAGTGGTAGACCAAATTGGAGGTGGAAGGATGGAGTGAAAAAGATTTTGAGCAATCGAGGCCTGAACATGCAGGAGGGTGAAAGGCATGCAAGGAATGGAGTGAATTGGAATGATGTGGTATACTAGGGTTGACGTGCTGTCAATGGATGTGAAGCGTCTGGGGTAAACCATGGAAAGTTTTGTAGGGCCTGGATGTGGAAAAGGAACTGTGGTTTCGGTGCATTATACATGACAGGTAGAGACTAAGTGTGAACAAATGTGGCCTTTGTTGTCTTTCGTGATTTTGGTGCATTATGCATGACAGCTAGAGACTGAGTGTGAACAAATGTGGCCTTTGTTGTCTTTCTTAGTGCTACCTCGCGCACATGCAGGGTAGGGTGTTGTCATTTCATGGGTGGTGGGGTGGCGATGGGAATGAATAAAGGCAGCAAGTATGAATTATGTACATGTGTATATATGTATGTGTCTGTGTATGTATATGTATGTATACATTGAAATATATAGTTATGTTTATGTGCATGTGTGGAAGTGTATGTATATACATGTGTATGTAGGTTGGTTGGGCCATTCTTTCATCTGTTTCCTTGCACCACCTAACTAATGCTGGAGACAGTGACAAAGTATAATGAAAAATGAAAATATATATATATATATATATATATATATATATATATATATATATATGTGTGGATCAGGTGTTTGCTTTGAAGAATGTATGTGAGAAATACTTAGAAAAGCAAATGGATTTGTATGTAGCATTTATGGATCTGGAGAAGGCATATGATAGAGTTGATAGAGATTCTCTGTGGAAGGTATTAAGAATATATGGTGTGGGAGGAAAGTTGTTAGAAGCAGTGAAAAGTTTTTATCGAGGATGTAAGGCATGTGTACGTGTAGGAAGAGAGGAAAGTGATTGGTTCTCAGTGAATGTAGGTTTGTGGCAGGGGTGTGTGATGTCTCCATGGTTGTTTAATTTGTTTATGGATGGGGTTGTTAGGGAGGTAAATGCAAGAGTTTTGGAAAGAGGGGCAAGTATGAAGTCTGTTGGGGATGAGAGAGCTTGGGAAGTGAGTCAGTTGTTGTTCGCTGATGATACAGCGCTGGTGGCTGATTCATGTGAGAAACTGCAGAAGCTGGTGACTGAGTTTGGTAAAGTGTGTGAAAGAAGAAAGTTAAGAGTAAATGTGAATAAGAGCAAGGTTATTAGGTACAGTAAGGTTGAGGGTCAGTTCAATTGGGAGGTGAGTTTGAATGGAGAAAAACTGGAGGAAGTGAAGTGTTTTAGATATCTGGCAGTGGATCTGGCAGCGGATGGAACCATGGGAGCGGAAGTGGATCATAGGGTGGGGGAGGGGGCGAAAGTTCTGGGTGCCTTGAAGAATGTGTGGAAGTCGAGAACATTATCTCGGAAAGCAAAAATGGGTATGTTTGAAGGAATAGTGGTTCCAACAATGTTGTATGGTTGCGAGGCGTGGGCTATGGATAGAGTTGTGCGCAGGAGAATGGATGTGCTGGAAATGAGATGTTTGAGGACAATGTGTGGTGTGAGGTGGTTTGATCGAGTGAGTAACGTAAGGGTAAGAGAGATGTGTGGAAATAAAAAGAGCGTGGTTGAGAGAGCAGAAGAGGGTGTTTTGAAGTGGTTTGGGCACATGGAGAGAATGAGTGAGGAAAGATTGACCAAGAGGATATATGTGTCGGAGGTGGAGAGAACGAGGAGAAGAGGGAGACCAAATTGGAGGTGGAAAGATGGAGTGAAAAAGATTTTGTGTGATCGGGGCCTGAACATGCAGGAGGGTGAAAGGAGGGCAAGGAATAGAGTGAATTGGAGCGATGTGGTATATCGGGGTTAACGTTCTGTCAGTGGATTGAATCAAGGCATGTGAAGCGTCTGGGGTAAACCATGGAAAGCTGTGTAGGTATGTATATTTGCGTGTGTGGACGTATGTATGTGCATGTGTATGGGGGGGGGGTTGGGCCATTTCTTTCGTCTGTTTCCTTGCGCTACCTCGCAAACGCGGGAGACAGCGACAAAGTATAATAAATAAAATAAATAATATATATATATATATATATATATATATATATATATATATATATATATATATATATATATATATGATATGCCTTCTCCAGATCCATAAATGCTACATACAAATCCATTTGCTTTTCTAAGTATTTCTTACATACATTCTTCAAAGCAAACACTTGATCCACACATCCTCTACCACTTCTGAAACCACACTGCTCTTCCCCAATCTGATGCTCTGTACATGCCTTCCCCCTCTCAATCAATACCCTCCCATACAATTTACCAGGAATACTCAACAAACTTATACTTCTGTAATTTGAGCATTCACTCTTATCCCCTTTGCCTTTGCACAATGGCACTATGCACGCATTCCGCCAATCCTCAGGCACCTCACCATGAGTCATACATACGTTAAATAACCTTACCAACCAGTCAATAATACAGTCACCCCCTTTTTTAATAAATCCCACTGCAATACCATCCAAACCTGCTGCCTTGCCGGCTTTCATCTTCCACAAAGCTTTTACTACCTCTTCTCTGTTTACCAAATCATTTTCCCTAACCCTCTCACTTTGCACACCACCTCGACCAAAACACCCTATATCTGCCACTCTATCATCAAACACATTCAACAAACCTTCAAAATACTCAGTTGTGTTACTGGAGTGATAGTTTTCATACATGGTGCTTTGACAAGAAAATAGTGAAATTGGAAAAAATGTAGCTTAGACATTGAAGCTTATTGATACAGTGGTTAAATTGATGAGAACTAGTATTGACGTTTGTGTAAATAAATTATACATTTCCCTTTTCCATAGCCAGAGGTTGAACCATTATGTGACATTAATTTTTTCATTTCATTTCAAGCTAGAAGTTTCAGTTTTCTAAATTATTTCTTACATTTTTCATATGTATATATATGTATATGTGTGTGAGTGTGTGTGTGTGTGTGTGTGTGTGTGTGTTTGTGTGTATATGTGCGTATGTGTGTGTATGTATATATATATATGTATATATATATATATGTATATATATATATATATATATATATATATATATATATATATATATATATATATATATATATATATATATATATATATATATTAACCCTGGGGATAGGGGCGAAAGAATACTTCCCACGCATTCCTCGCGTGTCGTAGAAGGCGACTAGAGGGGACGGGAGCGGGGGGCCAGAAATCCTCCCCTCCTTGTATTTTTTTTAACTTTCTAAAATGGGAAACAGAAGAAGGAGTCACGCGGGGAGTGCTCATCCTCCTCGAAGGCTCAGACTGGGGTGTCTAAATGTGTGTGGATGTAACCAAGATGTGAAAAAAGGAGAGATAGGTAGTATGTTTGAGGAAAGGAACCTGGATGTTTTGGCGCTGAGTGAAACGAAGCTCAAGGGTAAAGGGGAAGAGTGGTTTGGGAATGTCTTGGGAGTAAAGTCAGGGGTTAGTGAGAGGACAAGAGCAAGGGAAGGAGTAGCAGTACTCCTGAAACAGGAGTTGTGGGAGTATGCGATAGAATGTAAGAAAGTAAATTCTCGATTAATATGGGTAAAACTGAAAGTTGATGGAGAGAG
Source organism: Panulirus ornatus (assembly GCF_036320965.1). Lineage (NCBI taxonomy): Eukaryota > Metazoa > Arthropoda > Malacostraca > Decapoda > Palinuridae > Panulirus > Panulirus ornatus. Next base: position 1,294,444 of record NC_092246.1, read on the forward strand.
ATGGGTGATTATTGGTGCATATGCATCTGGGCATGAGAAGAAAGATCATGAGAGGCAAGTGTTTTGGGAGCAGCTGAATGAGTGTGTAAGTGGTTTTGATGCACGAGACCGGGTTATAGTGATGGGTGATCTGAATGCAAAGGTGAGTAATGTGGCAGTTGAGGGAATAATTGGTATACATGGGGTGTTCAGTGTTGTAAATGGAAATGGTGAAGACCTTGTAGATTTATGTGCTGAAAAAGGACTGGTGATTGGGAATACCTGGTTTATAAAGCGAGATATAGATAAGTATATGTATGTCAGTAGGAGAGATGGCCAGAGAGCGTTATTGGATTACGTGTTAATTGACAGGCGCGTGAAAGAGAGACTTTTGGATGTTAATGTGCTGAGAGGTGCAACTGGAGGAATGTCTGATCATTATTTTGTGGAGGCGAAGGTGAAGATTTGTAGGGGTTTTCAGAAAAGAAGAGTGAATGTTGGGGTGAAGAGGGTGGTGAGAGTAAGTGAGCTTGGGAAGGAGACTTGTGTGAGGAAGTACCAGGAGAGACTGAGTACAGAATGGAAAAAGGTGATAACAATGGAAGTAAGGGGAGTGGGGGAGGAATGGGATGTATTTAGGGAAGCAGTGATGGCTTGCGCAAAAGATGCTTGTGGCATGAGAAGCGTGGGAGGTGGGTTGATTAGGAAGGGTAGTGAGTGGTGGGATGAAGAAGTAAGATTATTAGTGAAAGAGAAGAGAGAGGCATTTGGACGATTTTTGCAGGGAAAAAATGCAAATGAGTGGGAGATGTATAAAAGAAAGAGGCAGGAGGTCAAGAGAAAGGTGCAAGAGGTGAAAAAGAGGGCAAATGAGAGGTGGGGTGAGAGAGTATCATTGAATTTTAGGGAGAATAAAAAGATGTTTTGGAAGGAGGTAAATAAAGTGTGTAAGACAAGGGAGCAAATGGGAACTTCAGTGAAGGGGGCTAGGGTGTTTTGGTCGAGGTGGTGTGCAAAGTGAGAAGGTTAGGGAGGACGATTTGGTAAACAGAGAAGAGGTAGTAAAAGCTTTACGGAAGATGAAAGCCGGCAAGGCAGCAGGTTTGGATGGTATTACAGTGGAATTTATTAAAAAAGGGGGTGACTGTATTGTTGACTGGTTGGTAAGGTTATTTAATGTATGTATGATTCATGGTGAGGTGCCTGAGGATTGGCGGAATGCTTGCATAGTGCCATTGTACAAAGGCAAAGGGGATAAGAGTGAGTGCTCAAATTACAGAGGTATAAGTTTGTTGAGTATTCCTGGGAAATTATGTGGGAGGGTATTGCTTGAGAGGGTGAAGGCATGTACAGAGCATCAGACTGGGGAAGAGCAGTGTGGTGTCAGAAGTGGTAGAGGATGTGTGGATCAGGTGTTTGCTTTGAAGAATGTATGCGAGAAATACTTGGAAAAGCAAATGGATTTGTATGTAGCATTTATGGATCTGGAGAAGGCATATGATAGAATTGATAGAGATGCTCTGTGGAAGGTATTAACAATATATGGTGTGGGAGGCAAGTTGTTAGAAGCAGTGAAAAGTTTTTATCGAGGATGTAATGCATGTGTACGTGTAGGAAGAGAGGAAAGTGATTGGTTCTCAGTGAATGTAGGTTTGCGGCAGGGGTGTGTGATGTCTCCATGGTTGTTTAATTTGTTTATGGATGGGGTTGTTAGGGAGGTGAATGCAAGGGTTTTGGAAAGAGGGGCAAGTATGCAGTCTGTTGTGGATGAGAGAGCTTGGGAAGTGAGTCAGTTGTTGTTCGCTGATGATACAATGCTGGTGGCTGATTCATGTTAGAAACTGCAGAAGCTGGTGAGTGAGTTTGGTAAAGTGTGTGAAAGAAGAAAGTTAAGAGTAAATGTGAATAAGAGCAAGGTTATTAGGTACAGTAGGGTTGAGGGTCAAGTCAATTGGGAGGTAAGTTTGAATGGAGAAAAACTGGAGGAAGTAAAGTGTTTTAGATATCTGGGAGTGGATCTGGCAGCGGATGGAACCATGGAAGCGGAAGTGAATCATAGGGTGGCGGAGGGGGCGAAAATTCTGGGAGCGTTGAAGAATGTTTGGAAGTCGAGAACATTATCTCGGAAAGCAAAAATGGGTATGTTTGAAGGAATAGTGGTTCCAACAATGTTGTATGATTGCGAGGCGTGGGCTATGGATAGAGTTGTGCACAGGAGGGTGGATGTGCTGGAAATGAGATGTTTAAGGACAATATGTGGTGTGAGGTGGTTTGATCGAGTAAGTAATAACAGGGTAAAAGAGATGTGTCGTAACAACAACTGACTCACTTCCCAAGCTCTCTCACCCACAACAGACTGCATACTTGCCCCTCTTTCCAAAACCCTTGCATTCAACCCCCTAACAACCCCATCCATAAACAAAAACAACCATGGAGACATCACACTCCCCTGCCGCAAACTTACATTCACTGAGAACCAATCACTTTCCTCTGTTCCTACACGTACACATGCCTTACATCCTTGATAAAAACTTTTCACTGCTTCTAACAACTTGCCTCCCACACCATATATTGTTAATACCTTCCACAGAGCATCTCTATCAATTCTATCATATGCCTTCTCCAGATCCATAAATGCTACATACAAATCCATTTGCTTTTTTAAGTATTTCTCACATACATTCTTCAAAGCAAACACCTGATCCACACATACTCTACCACTTTTGAAACCACACTGCTCTTCCCCAATCTGATGCTCTGTACATGCCTTCACCCTCTCAATCAATACCCTCCCATATAATTTCCCAGGAATACTCAACAACCTTATACCTCTGTAATTTGTGCACTCACATTTGCCCCTTTGCCTTTGTACAATGGCACTATGCAAGCATTCCACCAATCCTCAGGCACCTCACCATGAATCATACATATATTGAATAACCTTACCAACCAGTCAACAATACAGTCACCCCCTTTTTTAATGACTTCCACTGCAATGCCATCCAAACCTGCTGCCTTGCCGGCTTTCATCCTCCACAAAGCTTTTACTACCTCTTCTCTGTTTACCAAATCATCCTCCCTAACCCTCTCACTTTGCACACCACCTCGACCAAAAACCCTATATCTGCCACTCTATCATCAAACACATTCAACAAACCTTCAAAATACTCACTCCATCTCCTTCTCACATCAGCACTACTTATTACCTCCCCATTAGCGCCCTTCACTGAAGTTCCCATTTGTTCCCTTGTCTTACGCACTTTATTTACCTCCTTCCAAAACGTCTTTTTATTCTCCCTAGATTTTAATGATACTCTCTCACCCCAACTCTCATTTGCCCTCTTTTTCACCTCTTGCACCTTTCTCTTGACCTCCTGCCTCTTTCTTTTATACATTTGCATTATTTCCCTGCAAAAAATCGTCCAAATGCCTCTCTCTTCTCTTTCACTAATAATCTTACTTCTTCATCCCACCACTCACTACCCTTTATAATCTGCCCACCTCCCACGCTTCTCATGCCAGAAGCATCTTTTGCGCAATCCATCACTGCTTCCCTAAATACATCCCATTCCTCCCCCACTCCCCTTGCGTCCTTTGTTTTCACCTTTTTCCATTCTGTACTCAGTCTCTCCTGGTACTTCCTCACACAAGTCTCCTTCCCAAGCTCACTTGCTCTCACCACTCTCTTCACCCCAACATTCTCTCTTTTCTGAAAACCTCTACAAATCTTTACCTTCGCCTCCACTAGATAATGATCAGACATCCCTCCAGTTGCACCTCTCAGCACATTAACATCCAAAAGTATCTCTTTCGCGCGCCTATCGATTAACACGTAATCCAATAACGCTCTCTGGCCATCTCTCCTACTTACATACGTATACTTTTGTATATCTCTCTTTTTAAACCAGGTATTCCCGATCACCAGTTCTTTTTCAGCACATAAATCTACAAGCTCTTCACCATTTCCATTTACAACACTGAACACCCCATGTACACCAATTATTCCCTCAACTGCCACATTTCTCACCTTTCCATTGAAATCACCCATCACTATAACCCGGTCTCGTGCATCAAAACCACTAACACACTTATTCAGCTGCTCCCAAATCACTTGCCTCTCATGATCTTTCTTCTCATGCCCAGGTGCATATGCACCAATAATCACCCATCTCTCTCCATCAACTTTCAGTTTTACCCATATCAATCTAGAGTTTACTTTCTTACATTCTATCACATACTCCCACCACTCCTGTTTCAGTAGTGCTACTCCTTCCCTTGCTCCTGTCCTCTCACTAACCCCTGACTTTACTCCCAAGACATTCCCAAACCACTCTTCCCCTTTACCCTTGAGTTTCGTTTCACTCGGAGCCAAAACATTCAGGTTCCTTTCCTCAAACATACTACCTATCTCTCCTTTTTTCTCTTGGTTACATCCACACACATTTAGACAGTGTGAGTAATGTGGCAGTTGAGGGAATAAATGGTGTGCATGGGGTGTTCAGTGTTGTAAATGGAAATAGTGACGAGCTTGTAGATTTGTGTGCTGAAAAGGACTGGTGCTTAAGACAAGAGAACAAATGGTAACATTGGTGAAGGGGGCTAATGGGGAGGTAATAACAAGTAGTGGTGAAGTAAGAAGGAGACGGAGTGAGTATTTTGAAGGTTGGTTGAATGTGTAAGATGATAGAGTGGCAGATATAGGGTGTTTTGGTCAAGGTGGTGAGCGAAGTGAGAGGGTTAGGTAGAATAATTTGGTAAACAGAGAAGAGGTAGTGAAAGCTTTGCGGAAGATGAAAGCTGGCAAGGCGGCGGGTTTGAATGGTATTGCAGTGGAATTATTAAAAAAGGGGGATGACTGTATTGTTGACTGGTTGGTAAGGTTATTAAATGTATGTATGGTTCATGGTGAGGTGCCTGAGGACTGGCTGAATGCATGGATAGTGCCATTGTGTAAAGGCAAAGGGGATAAGAGTGAGTGCTCAAATTACAGAGGTATAAGTTTGTTGAGTATTCCTGGGAAATTATATGGGAGGGTATTGATTGAGAGGGTAAAGGCATGTACAGGGCATCAGATTGGGGAAGAGCAGGTGCATGTTTTGAAGAGTGTTTGCGAGAAATACTCCTTTTTGTGCGCAGGGGGAATGGTGTGCGGGAAATGAGATGTTTGAGGACAATGTGTGGGTGAGGTGGTTTGTTTGGGGGGAGTAAGAAACGAAAAGGGTAAGAGAGAGTGTGGAAATAAAAAGACGGGGTTGAGAGACCCAGAAGAGGGTGTTTTGAAGTGGTTTGGGCACATGGAGAGAATGAGTGAGGAAAGATTGACCAAGAGGATATATGTGTCGGAGGTGGAGAGAACGAGGAGAAGAGGGAGACCAAATTGGAGGTGGAAAGATGGAGTGAAAAAGATTTTGTGTGATCGGGGCCTGAACATGCAGGAGGTGAAAGGAGGGCAAGGAATAGAGTGAATTGGAGCGATGTGGTATATCGGGGTTAACGTTCTGTCAGTGGATTGAATCAAGGCATGTGAAGCGTCTGGGGTAAACCATGGAAAGCTGTGTAGGTATGTATATTTGCGTGTGTGGACGTATGTATGTGCATGTGTATGGGGGGGGGGTTGGGCCATTTCTTTCGTCTGTTTCCTTGCGCTACCTCGCAAACGCGGGAGACAGCGACAAAGTATAATAAATAAAATAAATAATATATATATATATATATATATATATATATATATATATATATATATATATATATATATATATGATATGCCTTCTCCAGATCCATAAATGCTACATACAAATCCATTTGCTTTTCTAAGTATTTCTTACATACATTCTTCAAAGCAAACACTTGATCCACACATCCTCTACCACTTCTGAAACCACACTGCTCTTCCCCAATCTGATGCTCTGTACATGCCTTCCCCCTCTCAATCAATACCCTCCCATACAATTTACCAGGAATACTCAACAAACTTATACTTCTGTAATTTGAGCATTCACTCTTATCCCCTTTGCCTTTGCACAATGGCACTATGCACGCATTCCGCCAATCCTCAGGCACCTCACCATGAGTCATACATACGTTAAATAACCTTACCAACCAGTCAATAATACAGTCACCCCCTTTTTTAATAAATCCCACTGCAATACCATCCAAACCTGCTGCCTTGCCGGCTTTCATCTTCCACAAAGCTTTTACTACCTCTTCTCTGTTTACCAAATCATTTTCCCTAACCCTCTCACTTTGCACACCACCTCGACCAAAACACCCTATATCTGCCACTCTATCATCAAACACATTCAACAAACCTTCAAAATACTCAGTTGTGTTACTGGAGTGATAGTTTTCATACATGGTGCTTTGACAAGAAAATAGTGAAATTGGAAAAAATGTAGCTTAGACATTGAAGCTTATTGATACAGTGGTTAAATTGATGAGAACTAGTATTGACGTTTGTGTAAATAAATTATACATTTCCCTTTTCCATAGCCAGAGGTTGAACCATTATGTGACATTAATTTTTTCATTTCATTTCAAGCTAGAAGTTTCAGTTTTCTAAATTATTTCTTACATTTTTCATATGTATATATATGTATATGTGTGTGAGTGTGTGTGTGTGTGTGTGTGTGTGTGTGTTTGTGTGTATATGTGCGTATGTGTGTGTATGTATATATATATATGTATATATATATATATGTATATATATATATATATATATATATATATATATATATATATATATATATATATATATATATATATATATATATATATATATTAACCCTGGGGATAGGGGCGAAAGAATACTTCCCACGCATTCCTCGCGTGTCGTAGAAGGCGACTAGAGGGGACGGGAGCGGGGGGCCAGAAATCCTCCCCTCCTTGTATTTTTTTTAACTTTCTAAAATGGGAAACAGAAGAAGGAGTCACGCGGGGAGTGCTCATCCTCCTCGAAGGCTCAGACTGGGGTGTCTAAATGTGTGTGGATGTAACCAAGATGTGAAAAAAGGAGAGATAGGTAGTATGTTTGAGGAAAGGAACCTGGATGTTTTGGCTCTGAGTGAAACGAAGCTCAAGGGTAAAGGGGAAGAGTGGTTTGGGAATGTCTTGGGAGTAAAGTCAGGGGTTAGTGAGAGGACAAGAGCAAGGGAAGGAGTAGCAGTACTCCTGAAACAGGAGTTGTGGGAGTATGCGATAGAATGTAAGAAAGTAAATTCTCGATTAATATGGGTAAAACTGAAAGTTGATGGAGAGAGATGGGTGATTATTGGTGCATATGCATCTGGGCATGAGAAGAAAGATCATGAGAGGCAAGTGTTTTGGGAGCAGCTGAATGAGTGTGTAAGTGGTTTTGATGCACGAGACCGGGTTATAGTGATGGGTGATCTGAATGCAAAGGTGAGTAATGTGGCAGTTGAGGGAATAATTGGTATACATGGGGTGTTCAGTGTTGTAAATGGAAATGGTGAAGACCTTGTAGATTTATGTGCTGAAAAAGGACTGGTGATTGGGAATACCTGGTTTATAAAGCGAGATATAGATAAGTATATGTATGTCAGTAGGAGAGATGGCCAGAGAGCGTTATTGGATTACGTGTTAATTGACAGGCGCGTGAAAGAGAGACTTTTGGATGTTAATGTGCTGAGAGGTGCAACTGGAGGAATGTCTGATCATTATTTTGTGGAGGCGAAGGTGAAGATTTGTAGGGGTTTTCAGAAAAGAAGAGTGAATGTTGGGGTGAAGAGGGTGGTGAGAGTAAGTGAGCTTGGGAAGGAGACTTGTGTGAGGAAGTACCAGGAGAGACTGAGTACAGAATGGAAAAAGGTGATAACAATGGAAGTAAGGGGAGTGGGGGAGGAATGGGATGTATTTAGGGAAGCAGTGATGGCTTGCGCAAAAGATGCTTGTGGCATGAGAAGCGTGGGAGGTGGGTTGATTAGGAAGGGTAGTGAGTGGTGGGATGAAGAAGTAAGATTATTAGTGAAAGAGAAGAGAGAGGCATTTGGACGATTTTTGCAGGGAAAAAATGCAAATGAGTGGGAGATGTATAAAAGAAAGAGGCAGGAGGTCAAGAGAAAGGTGCAAGAGGTGAAAAAGAGGGCAAATGAGAGGTGGGGTGAGAGAGTATCATTGAATTTTAGGGAGAATAAAAAGATGTTTTGGAAGGAGGTAAATAAAGTGTGTAAGACAAGGGAGCAAATGGGAACTTCAGTGAAGGGGGCTAGGGTGTTTTGGTCGAGGTGGTGTGCAAAGTGAGAAGGTTAGGGAGGACGATTTGGTAAACAGAGAAGAGGTAGTAAAAGCTTTACGGAAGATGAAAGCCGGCAAGGCAGCAGGTTTGGATGGTATTACAGTGGAATTTATTAAAAAAGGGGGTGACTGTATTGTTGACTGGTTGGTAAGGTTATTTAATGTATGTATGATTCATGGTGAGGTGCCTGAGGATTGGCGGAATGCTTGCATAGTGCCATTGTACAAAGGCAAAGGGGATAAGAGTGAGTGCTCAAATTACAGAGGTATAAGTTTGTTGAGTATTCCTGGGAAATTATGTGGGAGGGTATTGCTTGAGAGGGTGAAGGCATGTACAGAGCATCAGACTGGGGAAGAGCAGTGTGGTGTCAGAAGTGGTAGAGGATGTGTGGATCAGGTGTTTGCTTTGAAGAATGTATGCGAGAAATACTTGGAAAAGCAAATGGATTTGTATGTAGCATTTATGGATCTGGAGAAGGCATATGATAGAATTGATAGAGATGCTCTGTGGAAGGTATTAACAATATATGGTGTGGGAGGCAAGTTGTTAGAAGCAGTGAAAAGTTTTTATCGAGGATGTAATGCATGTGTACGTGTAGGAAGAGAGGAAAGTGATTGGTTCTCAGTGAATGTAGGTTTGCGGCAGGGGTGTGTGATGTCTCCATGGTTGTTTAATTTGTTTATGGATGGGGTTGTTAGGGAGGTGAATGCAAGGGTTTTGGAAAGAGGGGCAAGTATGCAGTCTGTTGTGGATGAGAGAGCTTGGGAAGTGAGTCAGTTGTTGTTCGCTGATGATACAATGCTGGTGGCTGATTCATGTTAGAAACTGCAGAAGCTGGTGAGTGAGTTTGGTAAAGTGTGTGAAAGAAGAAAGTTAAGAGTAAATGTGAATAAGAGCAAGGTTATTAGGTACAGTAGGGTTGAGGGTCAAGTCAATTGGGAGGTAAGTTTGAATGGAGAAAAACTGGAGGAAGTAAAGTGTTTTAGATATCTGGGAGTGGATCTGGCAGCGGATGGAACCATGGAAGCGGAAGTGAATCATAGGGTGGCGGAGGGGGCGAAAATTCTGGGAGCGTTGAAGAATGTTTGGAAGTCGAGAACATTATCTCGGAAAGCAAAAATGGGTATGTTTGAAGGAATAGTGGTTCCAACAATGTTGTATGATTGCGAGGCGTGGGCTATGGATAGAGTTGTGCACAGGAGGGTGGATGTGCTGGAAATGAGATGTTTAAGGACAATATGTGGTGTGAGGTGGTTTGATCGAGTAAGTAATAACAGGGTAAAAGAGATGTGTCGTAACAACAACTGACTCACTTCCCAAGCTCTCTCACCCACAACAGACTGCATACTTGCCCCTCTTTCCAAAACCCTTGCATTCAACCCCCTAACAACCCCATCCATAAACAAAAACAACCATGGAGACATCACACTCCCCTGCCGCAAACTTACATTCACTGAGAACCAATCACTTTCCTCTGTTCCTACACGTACACATGCCTTACATCCTTGATAAAAACTTTTCACTGCTTCTAACAACTTGCCTCCCACACCATATATTGTTAATACCTTCCACAGAGCATCTCTATCAATTCTATCATATGCCTTCTCCAGATCCATAAATGCTACATACAAATCCATTTGCTTTTTTAAGTATTTCTCACATACATTCTTCAAAGCAAACACCTGATCCACACATACTCTACCACTTTTGAAACCACACTGCTCTTCCCCAATCTGATGCTCTGTACATGCCTTCACCCTCTCAATCAATACCCTCCCATATAATTTCCCAGGAATACTCAACAACCTTATACCTCTGTAATTTGTGCACTCACATTTGCCCCTTTGCCTTTGTACAATGGCACTATGCAAGCATTCCACCAATCCTCAGGCACCTCACCATGAATCATACATATATTGAATAACCTTACCAACCAGTCAACAATACAGTCACCCCCTTTTTTAATGACTTCCACTGCAATGCCATCCAAACCTGCTGCCTTGCCGGCTTTCATCCTCCACAAAGCTTTTACTACCTCTTCTCTGTTTACCAAATCATCCTCCCTAACCCTCTCACTTTGCACACCACCTCGACCAAAAACCCTATATCTGCCACTCTATCATCAAACACATTCAACAAACCTTCAAAATACTCACTCCATCTCCTTCTCACATCAGCACTACTTATTACCTCCCCATTAGCGCCCTTCACTGAAGTTCCCATTTGTTCCCTTGTCTTACGCACTTTATTTACCTCCTTCCAAAACGTCTTTTTATTCTCCCTAGATTTTAATGATACTCTCTCACCCCAACTCTCATTTGCCCTCTTTTTCACCTCTTGCACCTTTCTCTTGACCTCCTGCCTCTTTCTTTTATACATTTGCATTATTTCCCTGCAAAAAATCGTCCAAATGCCTCTCTCTTCTCTTTCACTAATAATCTTACTTCTTCATCCCACCACTCACTACCCTTTATAATCTGCCCACCTCCCACGCTTCTCATGCCAGAAGCATCTTTTGCGCAATCCATCACTGCTTCCCTAAATACATCCCATTCCTCCCCCACTCCCCTTGCGTCCTTTGTTTTCACCTTTTTCCATTCTGTACTCAGTCTCTCCTGGTACTTCCTCACACAAGTCTCCTTCCCAAGCTCACTTGCTCTCACCACTCTCTTCACCCCAACATTCTCTCTTTTCTGAAAACCTCTACAAATCTTTACCTTCGCCTCCACTAGATAATGATCAGACATCCCTCCAGTTGCACCTCTCAGCACATTAACATCCAAAAGTATCTCTTTCGCGCGCCTATCGATTAACACGTAATCCAATAACGCTCTCTGGCCATCTCTCCTACTTACATACGTATACTTTTGTATATCTCTCTTTTTAAACCAGGTATTCCCGATCACCAGTTCTTTTTCAGCACATAAATCTACAAGCTCTTCACCATTTCCATTTACAACACTGAACACCCCATGTACACCAATTATTCCCTCAACTGCCACATTTCTCACCTTTCCATTGAAATCACCCATCACTATAACCCGGTCTCGTGCATCAAAACCACTAACACACTTATTCAGCTGCTCCCAAATCACTTGCCTCTCATGATCTTTCTTCTCATGCCCAGGTGCATATGCACCAATAATCACCCATCTCTCTCCATCAACTTTCAGTTTTACCCATATCAATCTAGAGTTTACTTTCTTACATTCTATCACATACTCCCACCACTCCTGTTTCAGTAGTGCTACTCCTTCCCTTGCTCCTGTCCTCTCACTAACCCCTGACTTTACTCCCAAGACATTCCCAAACCACTCTTCCCCTTTACCCTTGAGTTTCGTTTCACTCGGAGCCAAAACATTCAGGTTCCTTTCCTCAAACATACTACCTATCTCTCCTTTTTTCTCTTGGTTACATCCACACACATTTAGACAGTGTGAGTAATGTGGCAGTTGAGGGAATAAATGGTGTGCATGGGGTGTTCAGTGTTGTAAATGGAAATAGTGACGAGCTTGTAGATTTGTGTGCTGAAAAGGACTGGTGCTTAAGACAAGAGAACAAATGGTAACATTGGTGAAGGGGGCTAATGGGGAGGTAATAACAAGTAGTGGTGAAGTAAGAAGGAGACGGAGTGAGTATTTTGAAGGTTGGTTGAATGTGTAAGATGATAGAGTGGCAGATATAGGGTGTTTTGGTCAAGGTGGTGAGCGAAGTGAGAGGGTTAGGTAGAATAATTTGGTAAACAGAGAAGAGGTAGTGAAAGCTTTGCGGAAGATGAAAGCTGGCAAGGCGGCGGGTTTGAATGGTATTGCAGTGGAATTATTAAAAAAGGGGGATGACTGTATTGTTGACTGGTTGGTAAGGTTATTAAATGTATGTATGGTTCATGGTGAGGTGCCTGAGGACTGGCTGAATGCATGGATAGTGCCATTGTGTAAAGGCAAAGGGGATAAGAGTGAGTGCTCAAATTACAGAGGTATAAGTTTGTTGAGTATTCCTGGGAAATTATATGGGAGGGTATTGATTGAGAGGGTAAAGGCATGTACAGGGCATCAGATTGGGGAAGAGCAGGTGCATGTTTTGAAGAGTGTTTGCGAGAAATACTGAGAAAAACAGATATATATATATATATATATATATATATATATATATATATATATATATATATATATATATATATATATATATATATATATATATATATATATTGCACCCCTGGTAATACAGCTTATTTATTTTCAAAGTATTCCTGATAAAAGTTTACTTATTTCTTGATTATGAGATTCATTTGTTAAAAAAGCATAGTAGCATTGGAGATAGATAGATAGATAGAGAGAGAGAGAGAGAGAGAGAGAGAGAGAGAGAGAGAGAGAGAGAGAGAGAGAGAGAGAGAGAGAGAGAGAGAGAGCCGTACAACCAGCTGCTGTGAGGCCGCCAAACCATTGTACGTTGCTCCCCCCTTAGTGTCCATGCAACAAAAACATGCGCTCAACAAAACTTTTCTGAGAGTGTTGCAGCCGTTCTCAGGACACGTCAGGTTTTTGTTGCCTAATTTGCATAGTGAGAATAATAGCCGGGTCAGGAGGAAGGCATCAGGGAAGGTGGATGTGAGGGAACAAAGTGATAGGGGCAGCTGGGGCAAGTCTAGGGGACAGCTGGGGATGTGTATGAAGAAAGGAGTAGCGGGTCAGAGGGAGAGCATGTACACAGATGTGGCTATTTATGTGTGTATATATGTTTGTATGTATGTATTATCAGTAGCCAATAATTATCAATAATTATTGTACTCACATCTCATTTCCAGCACATCCACCCTCCTGCGCACAACTCTATCCATAGCCCACGCCTCGCAACCATACAACATTGTTGGAACCACTATTCCTTCAAACATACCCATTTTTGCTTTCCGAGATAATGTTCTCGACTTCCAAACATTCTTCAACGCTCCCAGAATTTTCGCCCCCTCCGCCACCCTATGATTCACTTCCGCTTCCATGGTTCCATCCGCTGCCAGATCCAATCCCAGATATGTAAAACACTTTACTTCCTCCAGTTTTTCTCCATTCAAACTTACCTCCCGATTGACTTGACCCTCAACCCTACTGTACCTAATAACCTTGCTCTTATTCACATTTACTCTTAACTTTCTTCTTTCACACACTTTACCAAACTCAGTCACTAGCTTCTGCAGTTTCTCACAGGAATCAGCCACCAGCGTTGTATCATCAGCGAACAACAACCGACTCACTTCCCAAGCTCTCACATCCACAGCAGACTGCATACTTGCCCTTCTTTCCAAAACTCTTGCTTTCACCTCCCTAACAACCCCATCCATAAACAAATTAAACAACCATGGCGACATGACACACCCCTGCCGCAAAGCTCCATTCACTGAGAACCAATCACTTTCCTCTCTTCCTACACGAACACATGCCTTACATCCTCGCTAAAAACTTTTCACTTTCTAACAACTTGCCTCCCACCCCATATATTCTTAATACCTTCCACAGAGCATCTCTATCAACTCTATCATATGCCTTCTCCAGATCCATAAATGCTACATGCAAATCCATTTATTTTTCTAAGTATTTCTCACATACATTCTTCAAAGCAAACACCTAATCCACACATCCTTTACCACTTCTGAAACCACATTGCGCTTCCCCAATCTGATGCTCTGTACATACCTTCACCCTCTCAATCAATACCCTCCCATATAATTTCCCACTAATACTCAACAAACTTATACCTCTGTAATTTGAGCACTCACTCTTATCCCCTTTGCCTTTGTACAATGGCACTATGCAAGCATTCCGCCAATCCTCAGGCACCTCACCATGAGTCATACATACATTAAATAACCTTACCAACCAGTCAACAATACAGTCACCCCCTTTTTTAATAAATTCCACTGCAATACCATCCAAACCTGCTGCCTTGCCGGCTTTCATCATCCGCAAAGCTTTTACTATATATATATATATATATATATATATATATATATATATATATATATATATATATATATATATATATAAGAGCAAGGTTATTAGGTACAGTATTGTTGAGGGTCAAGTCAATTGGGAGGTGAGTTTGAATGGAGAAAAACTGGAGGAAGTGAAGTGTTTTAGATATCTGGGAGTGGATCTGGCAGCGGATGGAACCATGGAAGCGGAAGTGGATCATAGGGTGTGGGAGGGGGCGAAAATTCTGGGAGCCTTGAAGAATGTGTGGAAGTCGAGAACATTATCTCGGAAAGCAAAAATGGGTATGTTTGAAGGAATAGTGGTTCCAACAATGTTGTATGGTTGCGAGGCGTGGGCTATGGATAGAGTTGTGCGCAGGAGGATGGATGTGCTGGAAATGAGATGTTTGAGGACAATGTGTGGTGTGAGGTGGTTTGATCGAGTAAGTAACGTAAGGGTAAGAGAGATGTGTGGAAATAAAAAGAGCGTGGTTGAGAGAGCAGAAGAGGGTGTTTTGAAATGGTTTGGGCACATGGAGAGAATGAGTGAGGAAAGATTGACCAAGAGGATATATGTGTCGGAGGTGGAGGGAACGAGGAGAAGAGGGAGACCAAATTGGAGGTGGAAAGATGGAGTGAAAAAGATTTTGTGTGATCGGGGCCTGAACATGCAGGAGGGTGAAAGGAGGGCAAGGAATAGAGTGAATTGGAGCGATGTGGTATACCGGGGTTGATGTGCTGTCAGTGGACTGAATCAGGGCATGTGAAGCGTCTGGGGTAAACCATGGAAAGCTGTGTAGGTATGTATATTTGCGTGTGTGGACGTATGTATATACATGTGTATGGGGGTGGGTTGGGCCATTTCTTTCGTCTGTTTCCTTGCGCTACCTCGCAAACGCGGGAGACAGCGGCAAAAAAAAAAAAATATATATATATATATATATATATATATATATATATATATATATATATATATATATATATATATATATAAATAAATGGATTTGTATGTAGCATTTATGAATCTGGAGAAGGCATATGATAGAATTGATAGAGATGCTCTGTGGAAGGTATTAAGAATATATGGTGTGGGAGGCAAGTTGCTAGCAGTGAAAAGTTTTTATCGAGGATGTAAGGCATGTGTACGAGTAGGAAGAAACGAAAGTGATTGGTTCCCAGTGAATGTCGGTTTGCGGCAGGGGTGCGTGATGTCGCCATGGTTGTTTAATTTGTTTATGGACGGGGTTGTTAGGGAGGTGAATGCAAGGGTTTTGGAGAGAGGGGCAAGTATGCAGTCTGTTGTGGATGAGAGAGCTTGGGAAGTTAGTCAGCTGTTATTCGCTGATGATACAGCGCTGGTGGCTAATTCGGGTGAGAAACTGCAGAAGCTGGTGACTGAGTTTGGTAAAGCGTTTGAAAGAAGAAAGCTGAGAGTAAATGTGACTAAGAGCATTGTTATTAGGTTCAGTAGGGTTGAGGGACAAGTCAACTGGGAGGTGATTTTGAATGGAGAAAAACTGGAGGAAGTGAAGTGTTCTAGATATGTAGGAGTGGCTTTGGCAGCCGAAGTGGGTCACAGGGTGGGGGAGGGGGCGAAAGTTCTGGAAGCGTTGAAAAATGTGTGGAAAGCGAGAACATTATCTCGGAAAGCAAAAATGGGTATGTTTGAAGGAATAGTGGTTCCAACAATGTTATATGGTTGCGAGACGTGGGCTATAGATAAGGTTATACGAAGGAGGGTGGATGTGTTGGAAATGAGATGTTTGAGGACAATATGTTGTGTGAAGTGGTTTGATTGAGTAAATAATGAAAGTGTAAGAGTGATGTGTGGCAATAAAAAGAGGGTGGTTGAGAGAGCAGAAGAGGGTGTTTTGAAATGGTTTGGTTACATGGAGAGAATGAGTGAGGAAAAATTAACAAAGAGGATATGTGTCAGAGGTGAAGGGAACGAGGAGAAGTGGTAGACCAAAGTGGAGGTGGAAGGATGGAGTGAAAAAGATTTTGAGCGATCGGGGCCTGTACATGCAGGAGGGTGAAAGGCGTGCAAGGAATTGAGTCAATTGGAACGATATATATATATATATATATATATATATATATATATATATATATATATATATATATATATATATATATATATATATATATATATATATATCAATTTACTTGCTGTCCAAGGGGTTCGTTCTAAGGATTCTCAACAGTGTTCAGGAATCATGCTATCTCCACCGAGCGGGACCACCGGGCATAAAGCGGGATGTTCTTTTAAGTGTGTGTGGGGCGAGTATTGTTGTGGGATCCGTGGGGTAAGTGTTGTAATGTGGTATGTGGGGTGAGTGTTGTATTCCTTATTGATATTGCATGATTGGTCTTGTGAGCTGAGATGGTGTGTGTGTGTGTGTGTGTGTGTGTGTGTGTGTGTGTGTGTGTGTGTGTGTGTGTCGCCTGGGAGGCGGATGATACGCAGGTAGAGACGAGCTGGTGTAACCGGTTGCTCACTGTCGTGTGTACTGGGGGATGAGGGATCAGTGAGTAGAAATTTTTTGAAGTACGAAGGATCTGTTTTCGTGTATTACACAGGGGTAGGTAAAGTTGGTTATAGAATGTTGTGGATGTGAAGGGTTTAGGTGCTGTTGCAAAGAAATGAATACCAAGTATACTGATTCAGAACTGTATTAGGAATGTTTTTGTCATGCATGTGTTGCATGTTTGTTACTGCTGCGTAGTCGGTGATTGTTCTGAGTGTTTTGACGTTCTTAATAGACTGTCAGTTGATAGGCTTAAAGCTCAACTAACCAATTAACCACGACGAGCAAAGCGCTGGTTTGGAAGTCGAGGGTCGTGGTCACCATGATTGGTACTCGCGACATCATCGAAATAACACAACATTTATTAGATATCATGATTTTTATCGATTGTTGTCCTCGATATATTGATTCCCACCAATGGTTATTCTCTAACCAAAATTACATTAAAAACTATCAGATAAAGATTATTCTTTAGTGTTGAGATAAATGTTTGATGATGAACACAAAGTGCTGACGTACTCCAGACATGTGTGTGTTGGAGGCGAGGTGCCTGAATGATACGAGAATGAAGAAAGATACAAGAGAAAAGTAAAAGCGATGTTAGTGTTAGGAAAAAGATAAGAAACGTCGAGTAGCAGTTTAAAAGAAGGATGGAGAGGCTGGCTTCTTCCCCTGAAGAACATACTAAGCAGGATAATAAATCGCTCTAAATAGAATGACCAGAAAGGAAGAAATCTTGAAGATGAAATTGTAGCCATAACTTGTGCAAGAAGCTAAGATTTTTTGTTACTTTTTTCAGGGTTTATAGACCGACAAGATATGGGAACAGCTAAGCAGCAAGATTATTGTTATATGCCATGTTTGTATCACTGATAAGAAAGAAAGAGAGAAGACTCTAAATGTTGTATGATACGATCCCTTCAGTTTGGGAAGACCAAGCGAAGTCAAATTCCTCAGACGCACATCTCTGGCTGAACTCGTACGAAGCTACAACCACCACGTCACTCGTATACTTTACTTCTACACTGCAAGCATTACTTTATTGTTATACTCCATATTTCAGACATACATACCCTCACTGCAAACATAAAACCTTCACTTTCGACACATACATGTTGTCTCAAACTTTTTCAATCCAAACACACACATCACTCAAACTACTCTCTTAACTCCAGTTATACACCCATAATTCCTGATAAGAATCCTTCCTTCCAAACATGTACCCTTCTCCCCAGACGCACACTCCTTACTGTGTACACAAACACTTCGTACCTTTCGCCTCAAGCAGACGCCTTTCATTCGAGTCACACACCCCATTCTTCATGTACTCGTTACTCGGTCATACACCTCTCCTCCCAGATATACGTACACCCTTCACTACACCCTTAACTCAGCAGCCACACACATCTTACCCTTTCAAAGGGAGTTGTGAGTGTAGATAATTGCTTGTAGTTAGATATGGTTATACACAATCAACGTAATTGACTATATGATACATGTCAACTTTCCATGTATAAGAAAGTACCGAATATCATGAAGAATTCTGTCTCTAAGTAAACTCAGAACCGGACGAGCAAAAACTTTTCTTTAATAATCCTCAGACGTTCCGGTGATGATACTAATACACCGACTTTCAAGGTGTTGAAGTCACGGCCATTAGTCGTTTAAGTTTTTCCTTCACCTAAAACCTGGGAAATGATTAACTTTCCACTGGGTAATTTCCTGCACCCAGAATGTAAGAATACATCTACTTTATTTTACTTTTTCAGCATGCCACAATAAATGGGAAGACATGACATTTTTTGTCATCTATTTTCTACTTCAGTAACCGTAGCAAGAACACTTCGTATTCATCGCTACCTCCTCCTTGTCATGTCTGCCTGGAATACATGGTATGGAGTGTTCAACTGTTAGCCTATGAATGCAACTGGATATTCTGTTGAGGAGAAAATATCATTGCTAACAAGGAGGAAGAAAGTAAGAGACTATAAAACCCTGAGAGACACCACTGTTGACGGGAAAAGAGTGTGAGGTGCCGACACGGCCGACTGAGGCCTTAATGATGGCCATCCCATTAACGAGGAAAGCCAAAAGAAATAAACTCTGAGATCAGATCGCAATGCCACGTTGTCAAATCTTTCATTATATCAATATGTCAACAAAATGAGATTTCCCACAGTGTGTCACGGAGGAAGACCAGACTTGTAAGACGGAAAGGATGTTATCGGTGGTTCTCGCTTCGGGAAAGGCCTCAGCAAAGACCTAAATTGTAGATACGTAAGAAAGTGGAAGATAAGGAGAGATTCGAAGACTTTGGAATGTCGGTCAGAGCAACAAGACGATGGAAAGGCCAACTTTCTTTGTCATACGAGGTACCATTTGCATGACTGGGGATTGACAGCAACGGGATAAGTATGTGTATGGAGGTGACATGAAAGGCGTTCATATCATTTGACGAATCAACTGAGACTGTTCAGTGAAAATGTAAGAAGAATTTTAAGGTCTGTGTTTCAGTTTAACACACTGAGCCAGGGATACAGGATCCGAGTGAGTGATGCATGTACGTAAACCACTTAATTGAATTGGGAATGACATTGTGATAATTAAGTAGATAGACGAAACATAGACAGACAGACAGATGAATAGATAGATAGATAGAAGACCTCAGATTGAGGTTTATGAAAGGCCGTTGCTTCGTGACAGAAATGTAGATAATTGAGGAAAGTTAAAGTATAAAGTTAGCAGAAGGGGGATGGCAGCGAGTGAAACGAATGAAAACATTGATGTTTGGGTGACGAACGTATTTTAAGACGAATGACGTCACTGTTTAGATTCAAATTGGTCGAGTCAACTAGAGTGTTGGTGTTGGGACAAACAGACACTACTCACTACTTCGAAACAAAATCATGACTGAAAGTTATTCTTTGAAAAGTGAAAAGGTTTCGAAATCATTACATAGTGGAGTCACCCAGAAAAGTAAGATATTAGGACAAAGATCGCGGAGATTGGGAAAGTGAATGGAAAAAAGGGGTAGGTATATTACAGGTGAGAGGTCGTGGGTGGAGAATATGTCAATAGTATACCTCTTCACTTGAAGGATCACAAACAAAAGTTGGAAAAGGTCCGAATAAATGCAGCAAGAATGGTGCCAGAAATTGGAGGGAATGGCCCACGAAGAGAGAGGTAAGCGCTCAACCTACCTACTGTACAAGAAGGAAGAATCAAGGGAGAGGAAGAGGTTATGACGACGTCAAGCAGTTCCTGGGTGGTAGAGGGGAGGACTCCAGCACAAGACGGCACAACGAGGAGTTCGATGAGGGACGAGTCAGGAGGGAAACCAGGAATTATTTCTTTAATACCAGAAATGAGGACAAGTGGGACAAACTAAGCCAAGAGGAAACACGCGAAACTACCACTGGAGAAATAAACACGTGAAACTACCGCTGGAGAAATATGAAACACGCGAGGCTACCACTGGAGAGATAAACGCGTGAAACTACCACTGGAGAAATATGAAACACGCGAGACTACCACTGGAGAAATATGAAAGACGTGAGACTACCACTGGAGAAATAAGAAAACGTTAGAACCACTGGAGAAATAAGAAACAAGTAAGACTAGTACTGAAGAAATAGGAAACACGTGAGACTACCACTGGAGAAATAAGAAACAAGTAAGACTACCACTGGAAAAATAAACACAGGAGATTACCACTGGAGAAATAAGAAACTACGTGAAAAAGACCACTGTAGTGTGGGGCCTCACGAGCGTAAAGCTCACTGCTCTTGTACACAAATGGGCGACAAAAGCGGGAGACGAGTGGGTGGGTCTGAGGAGCCAAGTTTGGAAACGAAGGCACGAGTGACCCCGTCACACCAGGAACGGGCGTGGCTCAGCAGTGTCATGACTGGCTGGTGGTCAGGACGGTAAAGATGACACTGGTCAGCGAAGGTCAGGTGTGGAGACAGTAGGTAGTTGTGTGGTGTAAAGATGTATGGTGAGGGTTTACTGCTGTGTAAGAGTGATTTGTGGTATGTTCGTATCTGGTTCCGTATTCATATGGCGGTGTTACCGGACACCGTGAAGATTAAAAGTTGCAGCAGACCCAAGGCAGGGACCCCGGGATCGCAGAACTCATAAAACCCCGGGATGCCGGGGAGGGGGGGGGGGGGGGGGGGATGAGTACAGTGAATCTTGGTGTGTGTGTGTGTGTGTGTGTGTGTGTGTGTGTGCTGCCGGCCGGAGAGTTGTCACCAGACAAACTGTTCTATTGAGACACTGTTAAGCTCAATGATGGAGGTAGAACGAGCGTATTGTAGGAAGAATGAGGTGTAGTGAGAGAAGTTATGGAGCAAGACATAGGCTGTTCTCTGTACGACTGGAGTCGTCATGGACCCTGCAGCGTTGAGGAACTGTCAAGAAAAAGCAGAAAAAGGCGAGTTGTTGAGAGGGAACTGTCATGCTGAAGCTTACGACCGTCGTCGCTTGAGATATACACAGGCGGCGTTGGTCCTGATGTAGGAAACATAACACATAATGATTTATTGGCTTCCCGGCCACAAGAAGGACTCCAGCTGGACCACAGCGTCTTACCTCATTACGTGTCAACACCTCAGAGTCAACAGCTGCCAACAAGGGACCAGATCCAACATCATGAGCCAAGAGCCTACATCGAGTGAGAGAGATCAGTGAAGTTACACTGTCTGGCGGAGGCAATGAGCTCCACATTTTTCCTAACAGGGTATCTTGACTACACTACACATGGATAGATAACTACATGCTATATTGAAGGTGTTGGTACGTTTTTAATTCGAGCTGAACAGTTGTAGAAAGTTTTGGAAACATCGAGTGTATAGTGAGTATGGTATGTAGAAGTGGAACGTCTGCTGAGGAAGAGGCCAACGCCATGACTGGTGTGTTGCACGGCCAGACCAGCCGCCATAACGGGTGTACAACGTACACCAACACCTGTGGACTACGTATAATCTGCTCTCCTTAAGCTTCTCACTTGCCATCATTATATTTTTTCTTAGGATGAATACATGACGAGACAATCAAGAACGACTCCCATCACCCAGCACAGGACGGGGAAGGATTAGTTTGCTTACATTATTGCCTACCCCACATGGGCCAGGCATTACAGGCACTATCAAAACTGAGAGGATACAGTTACAGCAATAAGAGCAAATACATGTTACAAAGACAGGTTGAGGACCCCATGTATGATCGCTCCTAGTAAGGAAATGACTATTCGAATACTATGCACTCGAATATCCTTCGTCTCACGTTGGTGAGGAACGGGGTCTACACCGGTCATTTCCCATCAGGTTCACACCCCCAGCAGATAGCATTTTACCGAACCTAACTGTACAACGCGGAGGTATATGAATACGAACAAAGTGCATATGAACGCGCACCTTCATAGAACATACAAACCTTCAACAGCCAGGATCGAACCCGGAACCCCTGTGCAACAGGCGATCATAGTATTTATCAATACTATGATAAATACTGTAATGTGTTCAGGTGGTTCAATGGCGTATACATGGTTCAGTGACTTGCAATAGTCAATACACGAGCGGTAGGTTCTGTGGCGGGTCAGTGTTAAGCATGTATTGTCAAGTCTCGTACAATGCGAGATCTCGAGGCTTGAGGTCGGCCATGATTAGAGTAGCAGTGAATACTTTATGGTACATGACATACTAACTTACACTGACCTAGTACCTAGGGTCACGGTCGACCTGTCATGTATATTTGTACACCATTCTCATCTTGGCAGGTACAATACACAGTACTGATCTTGTAATTGCCATAAACGTGTTTACCGGTATAGCACCTGCCATAACACTTGGTGCCGGGTTACCTGGTCGGACAGCATTTCGCGGTACATGCAGGTTATGGGAGGTGTCTCGTCATCACGAATTAGTATAAATTTAACAAATCTATTTCTCATGCTTCGGTTGAGACTCGTTTCTGGGTTGTCTGGCCACGTGTCCACCTGGACAGCATCAGTGTCGGACCTCACCCTTGGCACCTGGCCCATATGACGGCCGGTGTCAGGCACTGGACGGTTCTGTGTGGCGTCTTACAACACGCCGTCACTACCACCTTGACCACCCGCCCCGGCATTATTCATGAGGCCGTGCGACCAGTTCTCGGCACCGGAGGGAAAACAAAACCCGCGGCGGAGCCGGTACTGACGCGGATGTTCTCGTTAGTCTTACAACGACCACACTGATCCTCTGGTCACCATTGTCTCCCCTCGCCCCTTACCCCACGGCGCCGTCTTGCAGGGTCGCATCGCCTTTGCACTCAAATTTAGGGTTTTTGCAGCGTCGCACACAACAAGAACTCCTCAGCGGGAGACTGGTCTTGGTACAAAAATACGTTTATTTCATTCATTCACGTTTCAGTTCCTCGAATTCCTTATGTGGTTTACATATTCTACAATGAAGGAGAGAAGGGTTTAGCATGTGTAGAGTTAAGGTCGTGGCGCCGTCTGTCTGTCTGTCTGACGGGATTTTCACAAGGGAGGAACAGGTGTTTCTCCAGGGGTTCCTCTGACCGTACTAGGGCTGGACGGTTCTCATCTTTGTCGTGCGAACTTGGTCACATTCCCGAGGAGGGCAAAGTGCCTACTGACAATGAGGGTAGCGGGAGCAGGGGGAGTTTTTGCAACAGTTTGTGCAACATACCATCATGGCTCCTGGAGGCTGGAGCAGCCTTAGTGTGTCGCCTGGTGGGGGCCTGGCCACACGGACGGACGGCCTTCAGTTCTTGGTGATAGACGTGAAGTTGTGTCCACTGGTGACGACGCCGGTAGCCCACAGTCAGGTCACCTACTCTCAAGAATCCATCATCAGTGGACACGTCATTCCGTAAGCATCCTACAAATAACTTACCTTCCAGATGTCACTGGCAGCTAAAAAAATCCTATCTATTGTTGCATTAAAAAGAATGAATGAAGCAGAAAGAATCACCAATCAACCCGCTGTAAGAATCCATCACTAAACTCATGACTACACATAACAAGACCCACCACTTCTGCCAGTCCCAGCTTACAATCATCCACCAAAAACAGGGGAAAGAAAAGTTGCTTCATATACTCCATCACGAGCTGTCATTTCATGAAACCCTCAGACTCAACCATAAGCAGATGATATAACCACAAGCAACAGAGGTGCACACGGGGACCCACGTCGGAGCCAGGGGTAATGTTGCAGTAACCATATAAAGCTAGACCTGCCGGGCAAGCCCTCTGTGACCTAACATCCTCGGTGAACGAATTAAATTGCTCTCTCTCTCTCTTTCTCTCTCTCATACTTTCAGTGATGCTCTAACTTACGAAAGACAAAGAAGCCAGTCAGTCTTGCATGTTGTTACTGCTGCTGTCACCTTAGACGATAATCAATTTAAGAACTTTCGTCACTTCCACGTGAAGATGAACTTTAAAGCTGTTCTCGTGCGAGTAAGAGAATTCTAAGCTTTATCTCAGTGACTGGAGGAACCTCTCACATTTGTAAGCACTGAAGAAACGAATCGCCCACAGCGCTGGGAATAAGAGCTCGTAAAAGATGTGGTTGTTAATATTTTTTTTTGTTTAAAAGATATAGAAAATCTGAAGACGGGTTTTTACACAGATGGAATAGATGAAGGATAACCACATAAATTGGCAGGGATCAGGACGATTATACTTAAGAAAGAAATGCCCTACTGATCAAATGTTACGTGATAGACTGATTTCTTGTAATACTCGTAGAATCATAAGGGAAACAGAGATCACAAAAAGTTGATGGCAGTGGTAGTGGTGATGGCAGTGGTGGTGGCTGGTAGTGGTGATGGCAGTGGTAGTGTTGGTAGCTGGTAGTGGTGAAGGCTGGTGATGGTGGGAAGTAGTACAATGGTCCCCCTCTTCACCATTGTCTCCCCTCGTCCCCTCCCCCAGGTTGATGTCTTGCAGGGACGCGTCGCCTTGCACACACTCCCGGGTTTTTGCAGCGTCGCACACCACAAAAACTCACTCATTACGCCCAGCGTGGCAAGGTGAGGAGGAATAGGCCTCTCCCGCTAGGGTGCCGACCGTCCTATTGCAAATATATGCAAATTCAATTCTTCGATCATATTTCAGATGCACGTGTTCTTTACATGATTTACATTATATTTCAAAAAAGGAAGGAGGGAAAGCGTGTGTACAATTAAGGTCGTGGCGCCGTCTGTCTGTCTGTCTGTCTGACGGGATTTTCACAAGGGAGGAACAGGTGTTTCTCCAGGGGTTCCTCTGACCGTACTAGGGCTGGACGGTTCTCATCTTTGTCGTGCGAACTTGGTCACATTCCCGAGGAGGGCAAAGTGCCTACTGACAATGAGGGTAGCGGGAGCAGGGGGAGTTTTTGCAACAGTTTGTGCAACATACCATCGTGGCTTCTGGAGGCTGGAGCAGCCTTAGTGTGTCGCCTGGTAGGGGCCTGGCCACACGGACGGACGGCCTTCAGTCTTCCTTCGACTGTCGAGGTCACGGATTTGGGCAGGTTGTGTCTCCTTCAACTTTGCGATCCTTCACCCTAACGACTCGCCAATCACCACACCAGAGGCACACCACCCCGCAACCTTCAGGTCCTACGTCGTCAGGTCAGATCACAGGTCCTTCTGTATCCACTTTCCGTATCGTCAACTCTTGTATTTTCAACTCCTGTATCCTCCCTCAGTTTCAACTTTCTCAAACATCTATCTCAGCTGTCGTCTGGTAACCTACGTCACAAACAGTCCTCCTTCGGGTTATGATAAGCGGCCATTACTGACTTATTCATGATGCAGAGGAACCTTCTACTGCCTTCCTCCTGCCCCTACAGGAGCCTCCCTCCTGCACCTACAGGAGCCTCCCTCCTGCACCTACAGGAGCCTCCCTCCTGCACCTACAGGAGCCTCCCTCCTGCACCTACAGGAGCCTCCCTCCTGCACCTACAGGAGCCTCCCTCCTACATCTACGGGAGCCTCCTCCTGCTTTTCTCCTTCACCTATCGGGGTCGCCCACTCCTTCCCTCTTGCACCCACTTCCCTCTTCCTCCCTCTTTCACCTTCAGGAGACTCCTCTTGCTTCCTTCGTTCATCTACAGGAGCCTTGCACATACAGGAGCAATTCGATCGAATCATTCCACGAGTGACATTTAGTGAAGTGATTACAGTGATAACATCATAGGACAAGGCACAATCTCCAACCCCCAGACAAAACATAGCAACTGCGTTATGGAAATATCTTGATTTTGTAGACCGTTTTCCCGGTGTGTTGAGAACACTGCCAGACATTATTGGTCGTAGGAAGGACATAGATAACGTGTCGTGTGTGGCGTGTTCTGCTCCTCGGAAAAGTACATTATTCTTATTTGTCTCATAGTTGGTGGCCTTATATTTTGCATATATATATATATATATATATATATATATATATATATATATATATATATATATATATACACATACCATATAAAGTTGTTAATAACGATTAACTACCTTTAGAAGTAAGAAGTAAGTATTCAAAGTGTATTAGCCTCCAGAGAGACCAGCACATATGCCAGTCCTGTGGTTGGCGAAGTTCCACCCGACAAGTGGACAGTGATGACAGCGTGGCGGACAATGAAGCCAGGCGATGGCTATCATCTGTCTGGATCCGAATTACAGGAATCTATGTGTGGAGGGCAGCTGGGGGCACAGAAGTATGCCTAAGGTGTTTCAGAATACCTTATTAGGGTGGCTGTTAAAGACAAACTATGTGTACTGGTTGTTGTCAACATTGCTTGCAGTGTGGACAGTGTTCAGGGACGTGTTCAAACCTATTATGTCACACCAGACCTGATCCTCTATCACCACCGTTCTTGTCAACTCACTGAGGGATACACATACGTACCAACAGTGGTGAATGTGAGGTACATACAGAAGGTGGAGAACCATATACTTATCCACACTGGAAAAGGGAAGGAAAGTGGGAGACATCCTCCTAGCTTCCACGTTTCTAAGCGAGTGTGACAAATTAAAAGGTCTACGGTGAGGTATTACTCCCTGTATTGGGAATTAAGCAATATACACCACACCAAATGAGTGTTCCGTGCGGGTCCCTGCCACTGTGGCAGCGGGAGCCAAAGTGGTGTGTGTTGAGGTCCCTGATCTGGACACCGACCAGAAGGAAGTGGATGAAGCACCGTAATGATCAGGTCTTGTGACGTTGATGGTCACCTGCTGACGCGTTATGGCCAATCACAGACATCAGCCAGGCTGCTGGGGCCTGCCTTCAGCTGAGGTGTCATTAGCATTTCACAAGTCAGAGAGCAGAAGCTGGCTAAGCTTGGCCAGGGATCAGGCGAGCAGGGGTTGTGGCAGCGTGAGTTCTCCTGCAGGTGAGGCAGAAACACATACTGATCAGGCGGACCTGTACGAGCAGTGGCTCACACACACACTTCTTGGATGAGAGACTGATAACAACAAGTACACACAGAATACTGGACTGTAATGATGTACTGTTATTCTACGTGTTAGATACGCCAGGTAGGAGGATCTTGCTCTCTAACAGCCAGTTATTTGGCTCACGCGCGTGCTCGTGGGTCATGGGCTCACTCAGACAGAAGGGTAAAGACAGACAAAAGACACACACAAACGCACGCGCGTGCGCCACCCAAGAAATCACCACCAAGGATTCACGCCAGCAAGATACTCATAAATCCTAGAGACTGACAAAACACCTCCATTAAATCTCCAGGATTCGTGGAGATTCTCCCGGGGTAATTAACAGCGGAAGGGGGATGGCAGGGAGAGTACTGGGGTAGGGGCAGCGGGAGTGGGGGGGGGGGGGGGGGGGAAGGAAAGGAAAAGGAATAAAACACGAGTGAGAGAGAAAAGATAAAGTAAGATGAAGATGGGGAAAATGTGAAAATGATGAATAATAAAGATAATGATGATAATGATAACGATAATATGGATAATAACGATAGTAATGATACAAAAACTATAAAATGTTTGTGGAGAGAGAGAGAGAGAGAGAGAGAGAGAGAGAGAGAGAGAGAGAGAGAGAGAGAGAGAGAGAGAGAGAGAGAGAGAGAGATGCTCTCTAAAAGCCCGGACATATTCTGGAAAAAATAGGGAGACAAAATGGCGGTAAAAAATCGATGTGAGTAACATGTCTGATTTGATTTCGAGCCGAAGCTGCTGGCTTTTTCCCCTCTTTTTCTTAATGTGTTGGTCAGGGGAGAGGAGGGAGAGGTGAGACTGTAGGAGGGGTAGTCTCAAATGGAAGGGAAGACTGAAGTGTGTAAAGGTGTAATTTATTTTTTGATGGTTGTCTGGAAGGGTTATTTTTGGTGCCTTATTTATATACCTGAGATGTTGACGTCTCTCTCTCTCTCTCTCTCTCTCTCTCTCTCTCTCTCTCTCTCTCTCTCTCTCTCTCTCGTTTTGTCTTTATTCTATCCGTGTGAGGGCATGGAGTCTGGCAGAGTGAGTGTGGAAGAGAGAGAGAGAGAGAGAGAGAGAGAGAGAGAGAGAGAGAGAGAGAGAGAGAGAGAGTATGGGCGGAGGTGGAGGTAGGGGCGGGGGGTGAGGGAGAGGGAGGGGTGGTGGACAAGACAAGCTGGAGTTGGACCTCGAACAACACGGCGACCTTGAGGTCTCCCCAACCTCGTCTCGTCAAGCTGGTTTATGACGCCCTCTCCCACTTCGCTCTCCCTCCCTCAAGCCTCCCTTACTCTCACACGCTCCCTCCCTCCCACACACTCCCCCTCACGCAGGTCCCTTCTCCCCCTCACGTCTCGCTCCCCACACTAACATCCACCTCGTGAGGTTCCCTTCTTCCACCCTTCCTGGGCACCACTGTGACCTGGGGGGGGGGGGGGACTCTTGATATGATGGCTTGACTTTTAACCTCAGCCTTAAAAGTCAGGTCTCAGGTCGTCTCACGGTACGTAGTGGTCGTACCCGAGTGTCGTAACCATATCAAATCGGCTCAATTGTAAAGGTTGAGTAACTTGGAGAAATGTGACCCAGCCACAACATGGTCAGGTGCTTCCGTCACAACTTTACAACTCTGTGCACAACGGCATCAAGCACAACTCTATGTTTATTTCAAAAGCTTGATAACCTCATTTATCATATGAGATAATCTAGTCATAACATTATTCATCATAACATCGTGCAGTGTGAAAGTTGGACGGTACGTTACCATGCTGAACCTAATGCTACTGTGTTACCTTATCTTCGCCAAGGAATCCTCACGTAGTCTGTCATCAATGAGCGCTCCACTTGTTCCATAACCCTGGAAGGATCTTACCCCAGTGTTGCCGCTCAACACGTTGTAAACAACACTACACACAACACAAGAACTCAACAGGTTCCCTCGTGTTCCCGTCAGGCAAAAGAAAAAGGCCTCAAGACATCACTGTGTTGATAAAGTCTTTTCAAAGAAGAGACGAAAAATGAGTGAATCAAAATAACTTGGGAAAAACCTTCACGATATTTTCTTTTGCATTCTCCCTTCCTCTTGCAACCCCTCCCCATCCTCCTGCCTTACCCACCCCTCCTCCTCCTCCTCCTCCTGTTCTTCTTGGGCTTTTAAGCACAACTGCATTCATGACTGCATTCCTGACCGGTATGCAAGTACAGGCAGGGGCTGGGCTGGCCTCCTCCTCCTGCTGATGCCAGACAAGCACCATCACAAGCACCATCATCCCCACCACCACCTCCACCACCAACAACACACCAGTCGCATTCAATGACGGTGATGATGGTGGCAGTGGTGGTGTGGTGATGTGGTGGCAGTGGTGGTGTGGTGATGATGGTGGCAGTGGTGGTGTGGTGATGATGGTGGCAGTGGTGGTGTGGCGATGTGGTGGCAGTGTTAGTGGTAGTGGTGGCGGTGGTGGTGTGGTGGCATTGGCAGTGTGGTGGTGTGGTGGTGGCGGTGATGGTGTGTGGGTGCTGAGTAGAGTGGAAGGAGAAGAGAAAATGATGAAAAAGAAAAAAAAGTTACTAGGAAGAGAAGACTTTGTGTGTGTTTGAAATGTTTTAATCTTGAGTTAACTGTTATCTTGTATACAAGTCCTTGCTGCTAGCTAGGCTTACATAAAGTGTTGGTCATTCGTAAAATTTGATCAGAAAAATGATTTCAGCGAACTGGTGTTATGATGCTGACGAGCTGCGTCGTAGGCAGACGTGGCTGCTGTGTGTAGCCTGACGTAGTGTGTGCGTCCTGATCCTTGCAAGATACTGACTGACGCGCGTCACAAGGCGTCAGTAAGGAGCGCGAGGACACCATGCATGCAGGCAGGTGGCGGCCGTGGGTGCTACTGACTGTGTATGGATATCGTGAGGTCTCCACCTGGTACACATGACAACGCCTGTGACACACAAGGAGGACTGGAGGGCACAGCAGCGATACAGGCAAGCCAGTAAACACTCCTCTGTGGTGCGAGGCGGTCTGTTCTTGTATCTAAACACAGGTTTTTCTTACCGAGACGTTATGGACAATTGAAACCCTAATCATGGCCCTACTTATGGCTATCTCATTAACGCTGTCTATCTATCTATCTATCTATCTATCTATCTATCTATCTATATATATATATATATATATTTCTTTTCTTTCACACTATTCGCCATTTCCCGCGATAGCGAGGTAGCATTAAGAACAGAGGACTGGGCCTTTGAGGGAATATCCTCACCTGGCCCCCTTCTCTGTTCCTTCTTTTGGAAAATTAAAAACATTTATATATATATATATATATATATATATATATATATATATATATATATATATATATATATATATATATATATATATATATATATATATATATATATGATCTAATTCCTTTTTTGATTGAGTCAGCACAACGTTGATTCTAATTTGGTAATAAGATTTAGCCGTATTCCCTTCCTCGTATTGATGTTGGACGCTTCGATGCTCTCAAAAACTTTGATTCTCACAGTGTTTTATATTTCATCTGTTGAAATTAGATTCATACATATTCCCAGATGATTTACCAGCAGGCGTGAAGACTTGCTGATGACTCGTGGACAAGATACGTGATGTGTAAGGTCTGGTACAGCTAGGGGGACTCCATGATCGAACCCAGGTGAAGTTTAGGGGTTGGGTTAGAGATCTGTCTCTCTGTCTGTCTGGTATGTACAGAGTCAGCCACTTGGTCAGACAAGAACTCCTGGTAATCACATTTGTGTACAGTGGTGAGACCTGAGGAACACGCCAGTAAGGAACTGATCAGAGAGAGAGAGAGAGAGAGAGAGAGAGAGAGAGAGAGAGAGAGAGAGAGAGAGAGAGAGAGAGAGAGCTAGCTTTAACTGAATAGAGAAAAAAACAGTTGAATTCCAACTGTATGTCAAGGAATCGAGTAACTTTAAATCCTCCAGTTAACACCACTTAAACCCCCATCATACAGGTCAAGGGGTTCGACTAGCGGGGCTCCGGGTCTGCCATGAGATTCAACCCTTTTTCCGTTCTTCTGTTTTCATCGTTGCCAACTACACTTCGAGACCTCAGGATCAATACACCATTTGGGGTACATTGTGATCTGTGTTTTTTTCTTGCCACCCATGTGGTAACGACGTAATTTAGTAAATATCAGATCCTGGGACACGTCGCAATCACAAAAAATCAAAAATTAATTTGTAGTTGGATATTGATCGTGCGAGACATACCTAGCATTATAGGCAATAACATATGTTTGGTCCGGAGTTATTCCGACCGTAAAGGCTATAAAGTATTGAGTATATGACCATCAGATCAGGTCCGCGAAGTGGTTTTTTCCTATCGGATACAAATGAAGGCTTGTATCTGCTCATGGTAGATGAACAATTGATTACGTCTTTTACTAGTAAATCGTGAAGTAAGTGTAAATCATTTGGTATGCTCACTGGTTACTTCTTTCTTAACTTTTATCATGAATCAAAGTTTCACAGTTAAATGTACGAACCTAAAACGCTTTTTACCTGTTGAGGAAAATAGTTGAGCAGTTATATACATTATAGTTTACTTAGATATACATTCCAGTGGACGTCATAAATCTACAATATTGGTCATCGAACACTTCCCTATCGAGTCCAGCTGGGTGTAGTGGGTTGTGAATCACCTGCGCAGCAATCAACAAGGTTCACACTGTTAGTGTCGAATTTATCGAAGGTAAAGTTGTTGATGAATAGTTAATGGCTACGTCGAAGAAAATGTTAAACAATGTTACAGACTCACGATAAATATCGTGTTACACGACACTGTTGCTTCTAGATTCTCTCTGTCTGCCAGTTCATCCCAGTTTGGTCATAAGTTCTGTTATGATCATTCAGGCGACAGTACTGATGGCATGTATAAAGGGGTTCCTGCTGCTTGCAAGTTAAGGACAATATATATATATGTATATATATATATATATATATATATATATATATATATATATATATATATATATATATATATATATATATATATATATACAGTCACCACAATGAATGCAGTTAATAGTTCTATGGAGATGATGATATAAGCAAAAGACAGTCTTAAATATCTGAAAAATGTTAAGATTATCTGTTGCAGAATATTGGCCTTACCCAATAACCTGTAAATTCATCTCATAAATGAGATGCAATGGTGATGAATGCTACCAATCAGGGCTCCACTATGATGGTTGCCAAAATTGAGGGGCCCCACTTTGGTGGGTGTTATCACTAAGGGCCCCATCTTGAAGATGCCATCACTGGGGTCCCTACATCACTTTTACTATGCTCTAATTGTTGCACGAATTATCTTTGGGAAGAAATAATTGTGATGTTCCCCTCACACACGTAACTCCTAGACCTTATGTAAAGGCATGCAACCTGAAAGTAGCCTTCTGTGTGTGCAGTGTTTGAGAATGATCCTTCGGTAAATTACGGCAATCACCATCTTTTTATGAGGTCGGTTTAGAGTGAAATTAAAACATTGATTTTAATTTAATGATATCTAACTTTATTGCGATACAAAGAGCGTAGCTACAGTGACATTCTTTGTATGGTAAAACTGTTAAGTGTCTTTCATTAGGGCAATATAGTGAGGTGAAGTCACCAGCCAGAAACATTCATAGGTTTGACCTTACCTCCGCCTCAGTTGGTCTGACGATTTCATGTCTCGTCTGAGGTCAAACTCTACCCCACTAAGGGTACAACACATTGTCTGATGGTTGGTAACCATGGCAGAATCACCAGAATTTATCCTCTGGTTTGACAGTTATGAAAGAGAAACTGAAAATGCCATGCCCCACGACGTGACCTTGACTTGAAGGTAAGACCTTAAAAACGATTCATGACACGACAACCATCTGTTGATCGTTAACATAGCCTGACAGTCTCATTGGTCAGGAGTCTGGTTACTGAACGAAGGCATTAATTGTTCCACTGTATAAAGAGAAGGGAAGTAACACTGAGCGTGGAAATTATAGAGGAATGTGACCTTAACACAGGTGGTAAGGCGCGTGGTAGGTGGAGGTTGATCGTGTTGAGAGGTAGGTGTTGTTAGTGATGAACAAGGTGGGTCTAAGAAGGAAAAAGGGGATTTGTGGGTCATATTTTGCACATAGACAAGTAATGGAGTAAGTTTTACATAAAAAACAATTGTATGTAATATTAATACATTTAGAAAAGGCACACGACAATATGATTTGGTTAGAACACCTTTGAATGATGTTATGATGTTTGATATGTAGGAATGATGTTATGATGTTTGATATGTAGGAATGATGTTATGATGTTTGATATGTAGGAATGATGTTATGATGTTTGATATGTAGGAATGATGTTATGATGTTTGATATGTAGGAATGATGTTATGATGTTTGATATGTAGGAAGGATTCGTGCGAGACCAACTATGGTGCGAGTGATGGTCTGAAATGACTGTGAAAGTGCGTCAGAGCTGTGTGATGTCGCTAAGCAGGGAAAGTGGCGTCATGAAC
Organism: Panulirus ornatus; assembly: GCF_036320965.1. Classification (NCBI taxonomy): domain Eukaryota; kingdom Metazoa; phylum Arthropoda; class Malacostraca; order Decapoda; family Palinuridae; genus Panulirus; species Panulirus ornatus. The sequence continues at coordinate 1,328,142 of NC_092246.1, forward strand.
TGTGATTCCATACGATACCGCGGAAATTGATACAGTTAATGTATGCAGATGACGCTGTGGTGGTAGTTGAATCAGAAGAGGAGTTAGACAGCATGATAGACCAGTTGGAAGATGTATGTGGAAGGAAAGTAAGATGAAAACTTTAGTGTTTGAAAGAGATGAGATGTGACGTGTGACACCACAGTTCAGAGTGATGGTGAGCAACTTGAAGTTGTGGATCATGTAAGACATTTGGAAGAAAAGTCTATAAAGAAGGATAGTGGCCAAACGGGAAATGATAATAGATCCATGTGAGAATGTACAACTGTGGTTGTACCAACAGCTCTCTGGTGATGTCTCACTCTGATGTGTGGCTGTTTGACCCAAGTCTGTGTACATCAGTAGAATTAGAGAAGAATAGCAGGATAAACTGTGTAATGCAGCTGGCATTACGATAGTCGGTAGAGAACGTTGTATATGTGAGGAGGATGTGTGTGGGGAACGTTCATTTGAGAGACGCAAGGACAAAAGTCTTGCGTGATAGTTTGGCCACATGAAACATATGGTAAATGATAGATAAATGTTCCTTCACTAGAATGATAGATCAAGGTATCAGGAGAGACAGACCTAGAAAAATGGATTGATGCAGTGACAGAATCGATTAGAGTTCGTGATAATACGACTAGGGAGGAATACCATCAAATCCTTCTGTGTACGGAGCTGGTGTGAGTCCTGCCTTCACGCGAATGAACTTGTGGGCAAAATGAAAACAAAGAAGTGCTTATGAAGTGTAGTAATAAGTGTGACTCTCTGGACAGAGGCTAAGGATGTGCTTGTGTGGTTTGGGAAGTTGCGAGTTCCTGTTCCACCCCGGGATCTGGGGGCAAGTCAAGAGATAATCACACACACACACACACACATATCTACTTCTCTATCTGTCTATCTATATCTAGGATTAGGTCAGGTATCTATTTATCGAGCGACCCTGTGGTGAGGATGAACAACTGAACTGGCTATTAGTCGGCTGCACTGCGCAGGATTCGAACCAGGACTCGTGTGATTCATAGTTAGCAACATTAACCATTACACCATGTATACGAGATAGAAATTAGTTGTATATGTATATTTTCCAACGAGTTGTATTATCTTGTGTGGCTTATTAACAATATATGTTTTTATTCGTCGGGAAAATATTCTATAGAAATCCTAGTACTGGAACTGTGGTCTGCCGTGGAGGTATTGTCTTTCCCTACAATGAGATATTCAATGTTTACAATGGTCATCTGAAAAAGCCAAAGCCGTCAATAATGCCAGCCAAGTCTCTAATACTGTAAACAGGATAATGTTCGAAGATAAACCTTGTGATACGGAAGATAAACCTTGTGATACGGAAGATAAAGGAGTAATATCTATATACTTATCTATCTATCTATCTATCCATCGATGTATATGTATGTATGTGCGTATATGTATATCTATATGTATGTGAGCGGCTGTGACTTTCTTCGACTGTTTCCTGGCGCAACCTCGCTAATGCGGAAAAAGCTATCAAGTATGGAAATTATATATATATATATATATATATATATATATATATATATATATATATATATATATATATATATATATATATATATATATATTATCCCTGGGGATAGGGGATTAAGAATACTTCCCACGTATTCCCTGCGTGTCGTAGAAGGCGACTAAAAGGGGAGGGAGCGGGGGGCTGGAAATCCTCCCCTCTCTTTTTTTTTAAATTTTCCAAAAGAAGGAACAGAGGGGGCCAGGTGAGGATATTCCAAAAAAGGCCCAGTCCTCTGTTCCTAACGCTACCTCGCTAACGCGGGAAATGGCGAATAGTTTGAAAGAAAAAAGAAAAGATATATATATATATATATATATATATATATATATATATATATATATATATATATATATATATATGTCTGAATTACAACTACTATTATCATACAGTTTTTTCTTAGCATCTTTACATTAACATTGTTTTGTTGCTGAAGAAATATTTGTACATTTTGAGCTCTGTAATTTTTGTGGATTTGAGAGAAGTTGTCATCATGACGGCCCACGACCCCATTTCTCTCGTGTAGGACGGTTAGGTCAGGTCAGGTCAGGTCAGGTCCTCGTCTTCCATGTACTGTGTGCTTGTCAGGTGTGGCGCCATATCTCATGTGTTACACTAGAACGTCCCCAGCAGATGTACCTGTTATTTGGGGAATATTCTCATGTGGTTCTCGTAAACATCACAATTCTCTTCTTGAACATTTCCCTGTACTGAACATATTTACCAGCTCCTTATGAAGGATATGTACTGCATTTACATTGAACATGTATTTACACTGTGCATGTACTGGAGGGCAAATTTGTCTCTGTCCTCCATGATTTGTTACTCTCACGAGCGCTTTCATGTGATTGCTGTGTGATAAACACAAGTGTCATCTCTGTCTGCCTCACAAGTTGGTGTTGTTGAGTTTCGTTGGTCATGTGACGTAGTCTGTTGTCATCCATTCCCATGCTCTCTTACTCATCCGGATAATTTTCTTTCACATTTCAGTCAGTCATCATTGATGAACTTGACGTCCTCTCGTCTGTGTGTGACCTTCGTTAACCTTCTCTATATGGTCAGTCCTCTCGTTAGTTCGACTGGTCACACCTGGCCTGGGATTGCACCTCCTCACAAGTCTCTACTCCAGTCTGGTCTTCCTGAGGTTCGCCGGCGCAGCTTCGCATCAGCATTTGTTTCTTTTAAGTAAGACGATTTTCTTTCACTCGTGCAGTTGATTCCTCTCTGACTATCTACTTCGTCGGTTGATTTTCTGAGTTTCCACGACTTCCCTGACGTGTTTGGTAAGTTCTCCTGACCATCACGACTGCTGGTGACTGTCATCCTCCTACATGGCTCATATGTCATTATACATCACCTCTCCAGCCCCGTCTATGTGGCCTGTGGTCCTAGATGGATCTGTTCTTATACATGATCGTCAATCTGACGTCAACATCTGGAAATGTATTTTTCTTCACTGATCATTGACACTGGACAGCTTGCCTTTTACATTTTCCAACTGATTTCCACATGTGTGTGTGTGTGTGTGTGTGTGTGTGTGTGTGTGTGTGTGTGTGTGTGTGTACGTGTGTGTGTAGTTATCTATTACCTATTTCTATTGTATGGGGAAGGAGTTTGACGCTGTAACACTACCATTCAAATTCTCAAGTTTATGTCTGTTGTTTGTACTCACTCATCTTGCTCCATTCACCCAAAAACTCATACCATAAAAACATATCTTTAAATCCGTTTTTACCAAGTGTCTCACTTGATTTGATGTTATGTTGTCTGGTTGTTCAGTTCCTACATCCCTTGAAGAATTGTTCACGTCCCATGTCATCAATCTGTTTTAAAAACTTAACAATTGTGATCAAGTCATCTGTCAATCTCTTCCAAGACGAACAGATCTAAAGTTTCTATCCTCATTTTGTAATACAATTCTCTTAATCCAGGTCCCTTCTTTGCTACCTCTTTCTGAATCTTCTTCATTATTTCTCTGCTTATTTAGGTGCGTCGACCAAACTTGAGAAGCTTATTCCAGCTTTGTTCTTATGTACCACATCAAAAGCTTGATAAACATTTCCTTGTTGTTGTGATAACGGCGTGACTGTGGTATTAGTGGTGGTAATTTTGTAATGTGCTGGTGTTGTGGTGGTGGGGTTGTGATGATGGCGGGGTTGTGTTGATGTTGTGGTGGCGGTCGTGTTGTATCGGTGGCGTTGTTGTGGTGGTATTGTTACGGAGGATGTGTGGTGATGTTTTGTTGGCAGTGTGTGCAGGTCCTGTTGTGCTGGTGGTGTTGTGCTGGTGGTGTTGTGCTGGTGGTGGTGTGCTGGTGGTGGTGTGCTGGTGGTGGTGTTGTGCTGGTGGTGTTGTGCTGGTGGTGGTGTTGTGCTGGTGGTGTTGTGCTGGTGGTGGTGTGCTGGTGGTGGTGTGCTGGTGGTGGTGTTGTGCTGGTGGTGGTGTTGTGCTGGTGGTGGTGGTGTGCTGGTGGTGGTGTGCTGGTGGTGTTGTACTGGTGGTGTTGTGTTGTTGGTGTTGTGCTGGTGGTGTTGTGCTGGTGGTGTTGTGCTGGTGGTGTTGTACTGGTGGTGTTGTACTGGTGGTGTTGTACTGGTGGTGTTGTGCTGGTGGTGGTGTTGTGCTGGTGGTGGTGTTGTGCTGGTGGTGGTGTTGTGCTGGTGGTGGTGTGCTGGTGGTGTTGTGCTGGTGGTGGTGTGCTGGTGGTGGTGTGCTGGTGGTGTGCTGGTGGTGGTGTGCTGGTGGTGGTGTGTTGGTGGTGTTGTGCTGGTGGTGGTGTGCTGGTGGTGGTGTTGTGCTGGTGGTGTTGTGCTGGTGGTGGTGTTGTGCTGGTGGTGGTGTTGCTGGTGGTGGTGTGCTGGTGGTGGTGTGTGCTGGTGGTGTTTGTGCTGGTGGTGGTTGTGCTGGGTGGTGGTGTGCTGGTGGTGGTGTTGTGCTGGTGGTGGTGTGCTGTGGTGGTGTGCTGGTGGTGGTGTGTGCTGGTGGTGGTGTGCTGGTGGTGGTTGTGCTGGTGGTGGTGTGCTGGTGGTGTTGTGCTGTGGTGGTGTTGTGCTGGTGGTGGTTGTGCTGGTGGTTGTTGTGCTGGTGGTGGTTGTGCTGGTGGGTGTTGTGCTGGTGTGGGTGTTGTGCTGGTGGTGGTGTGCTGGTGGTGTGTGCTGGTGGTGGTGTGCTGTGTGGTGTGCTGGTGTTGTGTGCTGGTGGTGTTGTGCTGGTGGTGTTGCTGGTGGTGGTTGTGCTGGGTGGTGTGGTGCTGGGTGGTGTGGTGCTGGGTGGTGTTGTGCTGGGTGGTGTGGTGCTGGTGGTGTGTTGTGCTGGTGGTGGTGTTGTGCTGGTGGTGGTGTTGCTGGTGGTGTTGTGCTGGTGGTGTGTGCTGGTGGTGTGTGCTGGTGGTGTGTGCTGGTGGTGTTGTGCTGGTGGTGTGTGCTGGTGGTGTTGTGCTGGTGGTGTTGTGCTGGTGGTGGTTGTGCTGGTGGTGTTGTGCTGGTGGTGGTGTTGTGCTGGTGGTGTTGTGCTGGTGGTGTGTGCTGGTGGTGTTGTGCTGGTGGTGGTGTGCTGGTGGTGGTGTGCTGGTGGTGGTGTTGTGCTGGTGGTGGTGTTGTGCTGGTGGTGGTGTTGTGCTGGTGGTGGTGTGCTGGTGGTGGTGTTGTGCTGGTGGTGGTGTGCTGGTGGTGGTGTGCTGGTGGTGGTGTTGTGCTGGTGGTGTTGTGCTGGTGGTGTTGTGCTGGTGGTGTTGTGCTGGTGGTGTTGTGCTGGTGGTGTTGTGCTGGTGGTGGTTGTGCTGGTGGTGTTGTGCTGGTGGTGGTGTGCTGGTGGTGGTGTGCTGGTGGTGGTGTGCTGGTGGTGTGTGCTGGTGGTGTTGTGCTGGTGGTGTTGTGCTGGTGGTGTTGTGCTGGTGGTGGTGTGCTGGTGGTGGTGTGCTGGTGGTGGTGTGCTGGTGGTGGTGTGCTGGTGGTGTTGTGCTGGTGGTGTTGTGCTGGTGGTGTTGTGCTGGTGGTGGTGTGCTGGTGGTGGTGTGCTGGTGGTGGTGTGCTGGTGGTGGTGTGCTGGTGGTGTTGTGCTGGTGGTGGTGTGCTGGTGGTGGTGTGCTGGTGGTGTTGTGCTGGTGGTGGTGTGCTGGTGGTGGTGTGCTGGTGGTGGTGTGCTGGTGGTGGTGTGCTGGTGGTGGTGTGCTGGTGGTGTTGTGCTGGTGGTGGTGTGCTGGTGGTGTTGTGCTGGTGGTGGTTGTGCTGGTGGTGGTGTGCTGGTGGTGGTGTGCTGGTGGTGTTGTGCTGGTGGTGGTGTGCTGGTGGTGTGTGTGCTGGTGGTGGTGTGCTGGTGGTGGTGCTGTGCTGGTGGTGGTGTGCTGGTGGTGGTGTGCTGGTGGTGGTGTGCTGGTGGTGGTGTGCTGGTGGTGTGTGCTGGTGGTGGTGTGCTGGTGGTGTTGTGCTGGTGGTGGTGTGCTGGTGGTGTTGTGCTGGTGGTGGTGTGCTGGTGGTGGTGTGTGGTGGTGGTGTGCTGGTGGTGTTGTGCTGGTGGTGGTGTGCTGGTGGTGTTGTGCTGGTGGTGGTGTGCTGGTGGTGGTGTGCTGGTGTGCTGGTGGTGTTGTGCTGGTGGTGGTGTGCTGGTGGTGTTGTACTGGTGGTGTTGTGCTGGTGGTGGTGTGCTGGTGGTGGTGTGCTGGTGGTGGTGTGCTGGTGGTGGTGTGCTGGTGGTGTTGTGCTGGTGGTGGTGTGCTGGTGGTGGTGTGCTGGTGGTGTTGTACTGGTGGTGGTGTGCTGGTGGTGGTGTGCTGGTGGTGTTGTACTGGTGGTGGTGTGCTGGTGGTGTTGTGCTGGTGGTGGTGTGCTGGTGTGCTGGTGGTGTTGTGCTGGTGGTGGTGTGCTGGTGGTGGTGTGCTGGTGTGCTGGTGGTGTTGTGCTGGTGGTGGTGTACTGGTGGTGTTGTGCTGGTGGTGTTGTGCTGGTGGTGTTGTGCTGGTGGTGGTGTGCTGGTGGTGTTGTGCTGGTGGTGTTGTGCTGGTGGTGGTGTGCTGGTGTGCTGGTGGTGTTGTGCTGGTGGTGGTGTGCTGGTGGTGTTGTGTTGGTGGTGGTGTGCTGGTGGTGGTGTGTTGGTGGTGGTGTGCTGGTGGTGGTGTGCTGGTGGTGGTGTGCTGGTGGTGGTGTGCTGGTGGTGGTGTGCTGGTGGTGTTGTTGTGCTGGTGGTGTTGTTGTGCTGGTGGTGTTGTTGTGCTGGTGGTGTTGTGCTGGTGGTGTTGTTGTGCTGGTGGTGTTGTTGTGCTGGTGGTGGTGTGCTGGTGGTGGTGTGCTGGTGCTGGTGTGCTGGTGGTGGTGTGCTGGTGGTGTTGTGTTGGTGGTGTTGTGCTGGTGGTGGTGTGCTGGTGGTGGTGTGCTGGTGTTGGTGTGCTGGTGGTGTTGTGCTGGTGGCGTTGTGCTGGTGGTGGTGTGCTGGTGGTGTTGTGCTGGTGTGCTGGTGGTGGTGTGCTGGTGGTGGTGTGCTGGTGGTGTTGTGCTGGTGGTGGTGTGCTGGTGGTGGTGTGCTGGTGGTGGTGTGCTGAAGGTGTTTCTTGTGGTGTGATGGTATTGTTGTAGTGTTGCTGTGTTGCACTGATGTCATAGTGGTGTAGTGGTAATAACGTTGTGTTGTGTTTGTGTTGATATAGTAGTGTTATTGTTGTGGTAGTGGAACTGTGGTAACAGTGTTGTGGTGGTGATGATGTGGTGGTGATGATGTGGTGGTGATGATGTGGTAGTGCAGTTGTGTTGTGCTTGTGGTGTTAAAGTGTGGTGTTTAAGCGGTGATGTGAAGGTGTGGTGGTAATGGTGCTGTGGTGGTGTCATTGTGGTGGTGTTGTTGTGGTGGCATTATGGTGGTAGAGTTGTGGTAATGTTACGCATGAGAGTGTTATTGTGGTGGCATCGTTGTGGTGGTGGTGTTGTATTGATAGTGCTGTGGTGATAGTATTGTGGTAATGGTGGTGTTGTGGTGATGTTGTGGAAGTGTTACTCTAGTGGTATTGCGATGGTGGTGTATTGTGGTTGTACTGTAGTGGGGTGCTGTTGTGGTGGTGGTGTGTTGTAGCAGTAGTGTGATTTTGATGGTGGTATTGTGTTAGTGGTGGTATGGTTGTGGCATTGTGGTGTTGTGTGTTGTTGGACAGTTTTGGTGGTGGTATTATGGTATGTAATTGTGGTGGTGGTATTGCAGTAGTGTTATTGTCGTAGGGGTGGCGTTTTTTTATGTTTTTGGTTTTGATGTTGCTGTGTTGTGGTTTTGTTGTGATGGGGTTTTGTTATGTTGGTGGTGTGGTGTTGGTGGTGTTTGTGTGGTGCTGTTATGGTGGTGTTTGTGTGGTGCTGTTGTGGTGGTGGTGGTGTGGTGTTGGTGGTGTTTATGTGGTGCTGTTATGGTGGTGGTGTGGTGTTGTTGTGGTGGTGGTGTTGTTGTGTGGTGTTGTGGTGGTGATGTTGTTGTTGTGGTGGTGGTGTTGTTGTTGTTGTGTTGTTGTTGGTGTTGTTGTTGTTGTGGTGGTGTTGTTGTTGGTGTTGTTGTTGTGGTGGTGTTGTTGTTGTGTTGTGGTGTTGTTGTTGTGGTGGTTGTTGTTGTTGTGGTGGTGGTGGTGTTGTTGTTGTATTGTTGTTGTTGTGGTGGTTGTTGTTGTTGTGGTGGTGGTGGTGCTGGTGGTGTTGTGATGGTGTGGTGTTGGTGGTGTTGTGATGGTGTGGTGTTGGTGGTGTTGTTGTAGTGGTGGTGGTGTTGGCGAGGGAACAAGACTCGTGTATACCCCCCCATCCCCCAGTTCAACACCTGTCAGGTCCTCCCGTCTGTAGCAGCCACGTCCCGGGTGAAGGTCTGTCCTGTGATGTGGCACTGCCGGCACGTGTCCTGTGGTGTGGCACTGCCGGCACGTGTCCTGTGGTGTGGCACTGCCGGCACGTGTCCTGTGGTGTGGCACTGCCGGCACGTGTCCTGTGGTGTGTGTGTGTGTGTGTGTAGGTACCACAGGGGCGTCACTCATCAGGCGGGGATCCCTTGCGACACCTGCCGTGCCGCGGGGCACCTCCCTTACCTGCCTGGCCGTAGGGACAAGGTGCGGGGCAGGGCGGGGTGCAGGGCGGGATGGGGTGTGGGGCGGGACGGGACGAGGCGGGGCGGGGCGGGGCGGGGCGGGGGTGCCAGGGACACACTTAGAAGCGGAGGTCCCCCACCTTTGGCCAGTCCCACCCAGGCAATAACCATCCAGGTCGTTATAGCGGGGTGGGGATTGATTGGCGTGTCACGTGACTTGCTCCCCGCGGGCCCACCCCATGGCGTGGGCGGCCGCCACCCACCTGGGCGGCCGCAACACCTACTTGGGCGGCTGTACCACCCACTGGGTGGGTGAAGGGCTGGGTTGGTCGTGCAGCTCCCTGACGTGCCGGCCCGAGCCAGCAGGTGAGCAGCCCGGGCACGGACGATCCTCAATATTTCTCAGGTTTTCCTACGTCGTACAGCTTCCGGTACAGCGATGGCGAGCACGATAATAAAAGCCTGACTCCACAAGCAGCCCGGAGCCTCGCCCAATCAGGGCCTGCCCTTCCCTGGCGCCAACGACGATTGGTGGACGCGCGGCAAAAATCGATGTGAAAGTCGGTGAATCGGGAAAACAACACGACCAGTGATTCGTCCGGACTGCCTCCGCCATGACTTCGGTAATTGGAAGGAAAAATGATGATAATCCACCGCGCCATATGACGCTGCACATCACGTACGCTCAATGTTAAGGAAAATATAATAAAAACTACAATATCACAGAGCCATTCGTCCTAGGCTGTCACAACCCAAGACGGGAACACAGGTAACCTAATTTTCCTTCATGCAGGGAATCGGATCCCAATCAGTAGCTCCTCAGTCTGGAAATGAAATGTAATTTTGATTACTGCTCCACCCAGACAGACGCCGGGAAAATGGTGAGCTAATGATATCGCCAAATTGAGAATGACGAACCTCACGCAGTTTTTAATGACCTTCCATACTCCCTCACACCAACTTTTAATGAAGTGCTGATTGAAGCCATTCAGGAACCTACCCTAAGACGCTGGTAGTATTATGAGATAGATAGATAGATAGATAGAGAGAGAGAGAGAGAGAGAGAGAGAGAGAGAGAGAGAGAGAGAGAGAGAGAGAGAGAGAGAGAGAGAGAGAGCCTTGCAACAGCTCTGCTGGCTGCAGCTGGCTCTTGCTATCCGCTGGCTGCTGCTGGCTCCTGCTACCTGCTGGCTCCTAGCTGCTGGCTACTGCTGGCTTTTGCTACCTGCTGCTGCTGCTGGCTGCTGCTGCGTCTTTTATTGTCGCTGCTCACGAGAAGAGGAACAATGACGTCACTCACACGTCACCGAAGCCTTTGTTTACAATGAACCAAAGTGAAGTTAGGATATATATATATATATATATATATATATATATATATATATATATATATATATATATATATATATATATATATATATATTCCCCTCGGAAAAACCCCCATTTCGTTGATTAAAAGTTCCGTTGAGTGGAGTCATTGATCTGGCCTTCATTAACGCAAAGTTGGAAAGGAATATCTCTCTGGTCTCTGATTGGTGGGAGTAAACAATTACCTGGCAGAACGATCAGGACGGATCTAATCGTTCTATTCTGATTGGTTTGCTAATCTCAGGTTCTTCACCATGGCGGGCGTAGCCAGGCAGGGGGGCTGACTAGAAGCTGGACCGGTTGTTGTTCGTCGTCGTAACTGACGCGTTATGTGCCTGGCGCTAGTGTCTTATGAGGAGAGAGAGAGAGAGAGAGAGAGAGAGAGAGAGAGAGAGAGAGAGAGAGAGAGAGAGAGAGAGAGAGAGAGAGAGAGAGAGAGAGAGAGTTAAAGCTTAAGGAAAAATACGCGACAGACAGCAATGCATAAGCAAAAGATTTCGACAGACGTAAACAGAAAAAGACATGTACAGAGCAAACAGACACACAGACACACCAGCAAACTGACGTGCGAACATGCAAACTGACGGCCAGACAGACAAGTAAACGACCAGTCATTAAGACCAGAAGAGAGACAAATGCATAGACTGATGTAACGAGGGAGATACAGAGAGACGTACTGAGGAGAGACATACTCTGGTATACATATGAAGGACAAGTACATGGCGAACACACACGCAACTCTCTCAAGTAATACAGACAACACAAAGACGCGGATATGAAGAGGAATACCCACACACTGGATGATACAGGCACAGACACACACACACACAAGCAACTCTTATGCTTCTACTTTGTTGATCATCATGAAGAATCAGGCTAAGACCTTCTATTCTAAATTCCCCACTGGTTACCAGTAAACACTTGGCTGCTTCGTATCAAATCCTCTTCTGCTTCTGATAAGATGCCTGATTTCATCACGGTAAATATACAACTACTTCTCGGTAAACCCCAAGTACTACAGAGTAAATCCCTAGTTACCTCAGAATAAATCCTCAGCTACATTTAAGTAAATCGTCAGCTCCAGTGTGAATCGTTACTTTTAAGTAAATCTTTAAGTACTTTCAGGTTAATCTCGAGTGACCTACAAGCAGATCTCAAACTGCTCTTGATAACATCTGGTTTGGTCTCCATAAATCGCTCACTAGTTTTCATCAGAAACAAAATTTCATTGAAGAAAAATACCAAGGAAACACTTAAAATTTGACGCTGAGAGCATTAGAGAACATGAGCCAGCATTACCAAGTGAGGAACAAGACGTGGCTCAGGAACGGACGAGTAAAAACTAGTGTTGTGGTACCACAAGTGTTGTTGTCTGGAACTGCTTTGTTCAGCTTGTGTTCATGTGATCCCTGTTGTGAAGATATCATAATTCCGCAGATAACATACGAACTCGTTATCTTAAAGAAATGCAAATGGCATCTTAATTATATTTCATTACGATATATAAAAATTTCATCAAAGTCAACTAAGGATAATTTTTGATAATCTTGGTAATCACACAAGATGTATTGTGGCTTGAGCAAGAGGAAGTATAAAGTAAACTTAAACATTTTTATGTTAGTGTTGTACAAAGTAATGGTTTCCGTGTAGATGTTATTGATAGCTATAAAATGGCCTGGAAAAATGGGGCAAATCCTTTGCAGAAGGAAGAAGGATTTTGAAATGACATTGAATATCATCTTTGTTTTAAAAGGAAATTAGATCTATACTCAAGAATGAATGTTTCGACCTCACACGTAACCATATGAGGATAAAATCCATAAATGATTATTGATGTGTTTGGTAACGTTATTTTGATAGTTTCTTGGTAAAGTTATCAGACTAACACATTGTCATCATATCCAGGACAGAAAGTTATTGTAATTCTAAAGTTTCAATAAAACCAAATCAGAAAGGACTAAACCTATAGATATTTTTCATGTACTGAGATGAGAGGGTACTGGGAAGTCAAAATTTTTTTTATCTTGATATGATTAGGTTAAAAAAGAATAATCTTGGGAAGTGAGAAGTGTTATGAATTTAAATTTCCGCCAGTAGGCCAGTCCCAGAGTATGACCACATCCTCATATGACCAAACCAAATGTTACTTTGAAATTTCCACATGACACATAACTTGAGTTCGTCTGCAGACTATCCTGGTGACTGCCACATGACATGTGATCCTCACAGTAACACGAACATAATTCTTTTCATCTCGAATCCCAATACGACTTGAGACAGTTGACCAGGTAAATCAGACATGAGTTCATAATTCGTACTTTGCATACAAGCTTGAGAGACTATGCACTGCCAACAGAAGGAGATAGTAATTACAACTTGAGTATTACTGTCTTACAAACCTCTTGTTTGATGGTACAATACCAGATAACAGTAGGAGAACAGACAGAAGTGTTGAGTCTTCCCGATATATATCTTTTTATTATCATTACCATTATCTTCATCATTAATAATGATAATAATGATAATGATAATAACAATGATAATGATAATAATAATAATATAATAATAATAACAAAAATGATAGTAATAGTAATAATAATAATGATAAAATGATAACAATGGTAATAATAATAATAATGATAATATAATGATAATAATGATAATGAAAATAATAGCAATAATGATAATAATAATGATAACAATGATAACTGATAATGATGATAATAATATAATAATAATGATAACAATAATGATTGTAATAGTAATAATAATAATAATGATAAAATGATAAATGATAATAATAATGATAATATAATGATAATAATGAGAATGACAATAATAGCAATAATAATGATAATAGTAATAATAATGATAATAATGAAATGATAATGATAATAATGACAATAATAGTAATAATAACAATGATAATAATATAATAATAATACTGATACTACTACTACTACTACTAACAATAATAATATCAATGATAATGATAATAATGATAATAATAATAATAATGATAATATCATTGACATTATTGTTGTTATAGTTATTTCATCATTATTAATATTGTATTTTACTGCAGTCATCAATGATATTGTTTTTATAATCAGTTTCATTCGGCTTTTATCACATATGGTTAAGAGTTATTATTATCATGTCTCAATATCATTATGATTTGTTTACAGTTTTGATTATGACTATCATTATTATCATCATCATTAATATCTTCAGTACTTTGGGTACTATCAACAACACAAGCAAGCTGCACTGTTGTTAGTTATGTTGTTATCTTAAACTGGTTTGGTTTTCGTAGTTTTCGCTACTGATTCACATCAAGGACTTGTTTGTTGCCGGGATTTTGTTGTATACTTTGAGAAATTTTGGGGATGGTACAAACACGTTAAGAAATGGGAACAAGATATATGTGTTTTCTATAAGTTTTATATATTGTGTTTTTGAGATGAATTTTACCTAAAAAAGAAACGAAAATGTTTGCGAATATTCTACACTGTCTTTTGCTATACAATATTGCAATGATCAATATATGGCATTGAAGCACATACCTGATATAATTTGTTATCATTGTATAACATGGTTAGATGTAGCATCATCGTTGTATAACATGGCTAGATATAGCATCATCACTGTATAACATGGTTAGATATATCATCATCGTTGTATAACATGGCTAGGAATAGCTGTATCATTCATTAGACGTGGAAAAAAGGAGGGAAATTACTGGGGAAATGCGTAACTGTGGAAAGTTTAATGAACATTTTGTGACTGTCTTAGGAAAATGCTGGTAGCCAAGTGACGGTACAACCCTTGAGCACGACGGTACAACCCTTGAGCACGACGGTACAACCCTTGAGCACGACGGTACGACCCTTGAGCACGAAGGTACGACCCTTGATTTCGACGGTACGACCCTTGGGCACGACGGTACGACCACTGACCACGATGGAAGGACCCAAGGGACGCGATGGTACAAACTTTCAGACATGAAAGTACGATCTCTGAAGAGGACGGTCTGACCTGTGAGCACCGAAGTGTGACCCTTTGACCTGACCCTTATATGCCTCCCCGCTGGGTATGTCACATGTCATGCAATGTATCTTATGGTATGACAAGAGCTGCTCATGACAGCTTCATGGCAAAGACAGGCTTTAGGAAACTGATAAAATTTTCTTATATTTTAGTATGTTACATTATGAAATCTTTAGGTTGTTGAGAGAGAGAGAGAGAGAGAGAGAGAGAGAGAGAGAGAGAGAGAGAGAGAGAGAGAGAGAGAGAGAGAGAGAGAGAGAGAGAGAGAGAGAGCCGCCCTCAGAACACGACCTCCAGCAGAGGTAGGGATGTTACCAAGCAACATCTCCTATAGGTTATAACTCGGGTAACAAGTCACCTTTGGCGAGGCTGTATCGGTAGGGTATGAGATCCCGCCCAAGAACTTCTCACTCTAAAGCAGTCTACGTTATCCTGCTACTGACATGAGCGCAGCCTTGGACTACAGGATCCCTGGGAAGAGGTCCTGAGCAACACCAGGACGCCAGCAAGACGCCCTGTGTTAATTAAGAACAAACAACAGATGGAATATAAACCAAATGACAGCATGCCAGTCCTATGATTCACAAAACATAGTAAAACAGAAACAGGAACAGAAACAAGAAGGATATCAAGTTATTTCGAAAACTAAAAAATGTTAAACTTGTTATTTATTGACCATGATTATGTCTTAATAAACGCAAATGAATAAAATAACAATGATATAGTGATTCACCATCTGCAAATAATAACATTGACCAAAACAAGAAACAAATTATCACCAAACTTGAGTAACATTCCACAGGTGACACAGCTCATAAACTCATTATAATTCTTACAATCGGTGTCGCTACACAGTGTGCAATATGTGGACAATGTACATAAAACTAGGACTATGTAACCTTTACATGTGGTCTTACAACGCGGTTCACCCCATAACAAATGATATGGATATAAAGAACTGTCAACATTTTTCTTATAACTGGTTTTCTTACACAAAAAATATAAACTGCCAATATATAAATCTGAACGGTGGTTTTCACTGTGTTATTATTCGGCAGTAGAACCTCTACACATACGTAGCTCAGTTGGTAAGTCGCCTCTACTGTAACACTACTTGTGGCCAAGTTACGACCCTCGGTTCAGTTAGTTAAAAACCGAAAAAAAACGACAATATAACATGGCCCGTCTTAACAACAGCGGCGGTAATCAAGAAGGAATGTTGTGTTTTATCTAACCAGAAGGAGAAGGTCTTACCAAGGAACAATAACGTTAACCTGCAATACTCGTTAAGCAGCTGTGTACAACGACGCACCTCGTTAGTCTAATGATGCAAAAAAGAAAGAAAAAAGATGAGAAGCGCAAGATATCCTGGCATGTGATGTCTCAACTGAGCAACATAATTAAACACGTCTCTCTCATACGCACACTTCACTAGCTTCTCCTCTTACCCACTTTCCTTCAAATATTTGCCATCAACGTTCTTTCGAAAATGAATTAATCTAATTCTCAGACAAGATTAATATAAACTTGAAGCGTAATTGCTCAAGGTTAGCCTTCACGGGTTGGTGTCGTGTGGGGTAAACATATGAGGCACACAGCATTATCAGCCGTGGTCAACCCTGTACTGTGAGCACAGGACACAACACGTACACAAAATGCTCATGTTAGTCTTCCCCTGTTCTAGGTAGTCATATATATATATATATATATATATATATATATATATATATATATATATATATATATATATATATATATATATATATATCCCTCCCTGACCACCACCTCTCACTGAACCTATATTCTCTGTACATTTTCCTTCTGCAACGTCTATCGTCAGCTTTCCCAGCCACAGGTGGGTAAGGTGTACGTTCTGGATGCTCTACTTCCTCGTTCCCTGAAATAGTTTATCTCTGAGTTAGATGTGATCCTCGCTCGTCTGTTTCGTCACTGTTTAGAAACGTGCACTGCCTCTTCTTGAAAGCAAGCTGTGGTGCGGCTCACCCCGGAGAAAAGAGACCATTGTCTCAACCAACTGTCGCTCCATGGCTCTCACGTCTTTGAAACTCTCACTTTGATCTGATTCCCTTCCTTCAGGTAACCAGTGAGGCGCTGGTCGTGAGTGACTAGTGGTGATCTCTGCTGTTGGACTCATCTCTGGTCGTCATCTCTCAGGAATTTTGGTGAAACTTTTGTCCCGGTTCTTGAGATCTTTGAAGCATTTGATTGGACATAACACAAGTTTTGCTTCCCTCTAAGTTTCCCCTCTAAGTTTTCCCTCTAACTTCCTTCCCTCTAAGTTTCTTTTTCTTTCTGTTCTCTAATATAGAGCTTCCGCTCTGGTTATTGCCTCGTGGTAGCTGTTCATGCAGCATCTACTATCAAGAGAAGGGTTCTCCAGGGCCCTGTCCTACCACCTGGTAAAACAGTAATTCCTGGCTATCCTCTCCTCTGTCCTGGGAATCTTACATAATGAACGTGACAAAGTCTGCTTCCAAAAAGCTGGGGTTATTGTACAAGTGCTTGGATCATTCTTCTTGTGAGTTGTTGTTACACATCTGTAGGGTTACATTTGTGCTAACATGGAGAACTACCCGCATACCTTGGATGGTTTTTCCTGCTTCTCCTCTTCATCAGACTAGAATCGAATTCCTTTCGCCGAATTTAATTTTCTTGCTGTCACTTGTCTTGAACCACTCTTTTCTGTCTGCTTCTCCCTCTTTTGCGTGTATCATTTCTGCCACTGCCCTCATGAGCTGCCCTTGTGTGTCACAGGCGATATAGCTTGTACCCACGGCATGTTCCTGGCTGCCGCCTCCCGTAGTTTCTGTGTCGAGAACAGCCATATGAGGAGTGACCATTATCATTCCGCATCTTCTTGGGTAGAGAATCTGTGGCATTCTTTTCCTTCTTTTGTTTTTCTTCTCTGTTAATGTGTTTTGCCGGTAACTCTCCTCTTCTTACAACCCGTCCTCCTTTAATGATCAATTCTACAAATACCTGAGAAGATTACAATGATCTCTTCCATCTTCATATTTGTTCGTGCTCTTCACGTTTCCCTTCCTCCTAGAATAAGAGTATGTCTTTGCTTGTGCCAAATTGTTTACCAAAAGAAAATGGAAATATAGATAATTTTGTTACCCAAGGATTCCCTTTATGGGATTCCTGCAGCTTCGAGACTGCACTCCACGCAGGAGCAGGGTAAAATGGGCTTTTTGGTGATGAGAATGTCCCTTTAGAGTTTGTGTGCAGCCTCTTCAAAGGGGACTTTTCTCTCATGGTGTGACCGTTGCCGGGTGGTCTTCTAACACCTATATATATATATATCATAATATATATATATATATATATATATATATATATATATATATATATATATATATATATATATATATATATATATATATGTGTGTGTGTGTGTGTGTGTGTGTGTTAAAGTAATTTTCACTAAAGGTTAGACAGCCGTTGCGCACGATGACAAGAAAAAGAAGTAAAAACGAAAAGAAGAAGGAGGAGGTTATATTGGTATATAATTATAATGTGACGCAGAGTAAAAACCTAAGGTGCCCGTAAACGCTTAATGGTTCTAAATGATGTCTGACTTATCTTCTTACAGACAAGTAATTTAGTAATTACGGAAAAAGAAGTGATGATTAATACGTCGTTAATTTTAGCTGTTCTATATAATGGACAAACCTGTCTCGGCTTGTGTGATGCTGCTGGGTAAGAAATGATTGATGTACTACTTTTTGTGGTCGTCGGTAATTCTTCCTGAGACGGAAACGTATCATAGAATTTATTTCAAGTAGAATGTTTAGTACCACTTATAGGAAAGTCATCCTTCAATAAGATGTCATAAAATTAGATCATAAATCATTTGTCACGACAGAAAATATCTTGAAATGAGACACATTGACAAGTGCAGTCAAAGTGATGTGGTTCTCGTTGTTTTCAAGACTTCTTCATTATTTTCCCTGGTGTATCACGTCTCAATCTGGAGCATCGAAGTCACCTACAAAACACCAGCTGATCCAGTGGCCGCCCCTGAGGTACGCCTGGCCTGCTCAGGGTGTCCTCACCAACAGGTCTCCCAACTCCTGTTTTTCAAACGTTTTCGAGCATTCTGTTGTGTCATCGATGGTCTAGCAATGAACTGACCCATTATTGATTTTTCTAATACTTCAAATTTTTGTAAGTAATCTTCACGTCCATGACAGACATTGTTTCCGCCTCGGTAAATAAAAAGCTCACAGGCACTTTACTGAAGTTATCCATTTGCTTATCTCCACTCACCACACTAACCTGTGTCTGTCATCTTACACACATCATCGAAAGGACCTCATGGTCTGTTCTTGTTTGTATTCTTTTGTAATGCATTTTGCTTGATGAATGAGATGAGACTGATATTATCATCTCGTCATCTGTGCATGAAGAAGTTACTCGTCATCTCCTTCTGACTCCGGAAACACTGAATTTCATTTAGATTCATATTCAGCTTTAGGTAAGTCATTTTGGACTCAGCAGTTAAAGAATTCATTTCATCATTTCCTTATTTTACTGTGGTGTTATACATTCACGTGTGTACAGATAACATCCTCTAACATCTCATCTATTTCAAGGAGTCTGCTGTTCTTCCTCCTCGCTGCCAGCCACAGCCTTCAGTATTTCTTGACCGGCTAGTGCCACACCCTCTCTGACGTGACCAAACCTCCCTCGAGAACCACTCGATATTCCTCCATCTCTGCCACACGATGTGTTAACTGGCGGCAGCACACTCCGCTCCCTGTGACAAGTTTCCCCGCGCCCTGTATCAAGTCAGGCCTCACTCCTTACGGCAAGTCGACCCTAAGCTATAAGCCCACACAACATGTCAGTGTTAGGTAAGATGATGGAAAAAATAATACGAACTAAAATTGTCACGTTTCTAAAAGAACACAAAATTGTATCGGACAACCAACACTGTTTCCGCAATAGAAGATCCTGCCTGATGAATTTGCTGGAATTGTTTAATGTTATTCATCAGAATTGGGAGGAAAAAGTACCGTCTGATGCAGTGTATTTAGATTTCTAAAAGGCTTTTGATAGAGTATCTCATAAGAGACTTTTACATAAACACAAAGTTCACGGAATCAAGTAGCATTAAACGGCGAAGCCTCAGACTGGCTAGACGTAACGAGTGGTGTGCCACAGGGGTCGGTCCTAGGCCCAATTCTTTTCATAATGTACATTAATGATCTCGAACTCGGTCTCACATCTAAGATCTCCAAATTTGCCGATGATACTAAACTAGGAGGTCGAGCTGTAAACAGGCGGGACTGCAAAGTGATTCAAAGATCTTAACTCACTAGCAGAGTGGTCAGACAGATGGCAAATGATGTTTAATGTAGACAAGTGTAAAGTTATGCACTTTGGAGACAAGAATATACATTACGACTACAAACTATTCGGAAACTCTCTAAGTAAAGTAAATGAAGAAAAGGACATTGGAGTGTCATCAGCAACAATTTGAAATATACTAAACAGTGTCAAGCAGCAAGTAAAACAGGCAACCAAATATTAGATTTCATAGCCAGGAACATACGTAGATTGTCACCAGAAAAATTCTCACTTTATGATTCTCTAATAAGATCACTCCTTGGATATGCAGTCCAGTTTTGGTCTCTAAACTATGAAAAAAAAAAATGAGAAATAATTAGAGCAAGTACAAAGACGCGCGACAGAAATGATCCCATCCCTTAGAAATCTGGAATACGCAGAGAGGCTAAAACGATTGGATCTCTTCTCCCTTAAAAATTGTTGACTTCGGGACGACTTAATCCAAGTGTTCATATTCTGAACAAGTTCGATAAAGTAAATAGCGAGCATCTTTTCGAAATTTAAGAAAATACGGTTACCAGGACAAATGGAAGAAAACTTAAAGCTAAAAGATATAATACGGACGTGGGAAAAAAAGCTTCTTTTCCTATAGGTGTGTTGAGTACTGGAATAAGTTACCGTCAGACATAGTAAATGCTAAGACTATAAATACCTTCAAAAGTAGTTTAGACAAATACATATCCAGGTAAACTGAGAAAAACGCCAGAAATAAGCTGTATAAACGACAGCGGTAACGGGGACAGTAGAAGGCTAATGTGCCGCAGCGGGGAGTGTGTGATAGATTAAAAAACTGCTGAGCAGAATTACATTTTCTTGTCAAACTTTATTCTTTTTTGAGACAACCAAGTCATGGGCGAATCAGGCCTCCTGTCGTCCGTCTTTCTCATGTAAACTCATGCAAACCCTTGCCGTCCCTCGTCACTCTCCACGTCCATACGAGTTCTCTCCTTCCTCCGCCACACTCAGGCCAGACACGTTCTTATCCTACTCTTTCGTAGGAGTCTCACGATCAGACACGTACTTGGTCTCTCATTCTTTTTAATATCCCTCACTTTTTCTCTCACCGTATGTACGATAAATCTGGATACACATATATACAAAAAAGAAGAAACAGAAGTACAGAGTTACAGTGGGTTATCTGCTGCACGAAACAACCTGCTAGATCACAGCACACGACCAGTCGGGTTGACTCGCCTGTGATGAACCTAGCAGACCAAAGGTCATGGTTCTGGCGCCAGAGAGAGAGAGAGAGAGAGAGAGAGAGAGAGAGAGAGAGAGAGAGAGAGAGAGAGAGAAATTTCTGTATATTGAAAAATCCTGATCTCGCTAAACATGACACTCTCCTCCATGAACACCGGAATAATAAAAAACAAAAATAAACCTTAATAAAGAATTTCTTTTGTGACAAAATAAACAAGAAAAACAAAATTACGGATTCGGCCAAACTTCCAATTCAGATTTACAAATTCCTATTTTTCCATATCTTTTTTAAAGGTTTGTTTTGTGTTTACATATTGTGGCATTCAGAGGTGGGTAACAAGGGAACGATCATTTGGGTCAGTTCACCGGCATTAATAACTTGTAAGAACCTTTTCACTGTTAGAACTGTCTCTCATCATCGGTGATTACCTGTTATTAATTTTGTTGATTACCTTTTCAACAGTACGTTTTCTGTTCAATATTTGTTGATCCGTTGTGGTTGGTCAGGGACTTAGCAGACCCGTCAACTAGTTCCTGTTTTTCCCCAGGTGCAAATCCGCCGTATTCTCATTAATTACAGATCTAATTACTGAAACTTACGCTAAACTAGAATGAGATGACTGACGGGTTTTATTCACCTGTCAAAATTTAACAACTTTAGAATATATATATATATATTTTATCTATTTATTTATTATACTTTGTCGCTGTCTCTCGCGTTACCGAGGTAGCGTAAAGAAACAGACGAAAGAATGGCACAACCCACCCACATACACAAGTATATACATACACTTCCCACACGCACATATACATACCTATACATCTCAACGTATACATATATATACACACAGACATATACATATATACACGTACATAATTCATAATGTCTGCCCTTATTCATTCCCGTCGCCTCCCCGCCACACATGAAATGAAAACCCCCTCCCCCTGCATGTGCGCGAGGTGGCGCTAGGAAAAAACAAAGGCCACATTCGTTCACACTCACTCTCTAGCTGTCATGTATAATGCACCGAAACCACAGCTCCCTTTCCACATCCAGGCTACACAGTACTTTCCATGGTTATATATATATATATATATATATATATATATATATATATATATATATATATATATATATATATATATATATATATATATATATATATATATATTTTATCATTTATTTTGCTTTGTCACTCTCTCCCGCGTTAGCGAGGTAGCGCAAGGAAACAGACGAAAAAATGGCCCAACCCACCCACATACACATGTATATACATACACGTCCACACACGCAAATATACATACCTATACATCTCCATGTATACATATATATACACACACAGACATACACATATATACACATGTACATAATTCATACTGTCTGCCCTTATTCATTTTCATCGCCACCTCACCACACATGGAATAACAACCCCCTCCCCCTCATGTGTGCGAGGTAGCGCTAGGAAAAGACAACAAAGACCACATTCCTTCACACTCAAGTCTCCAGCTGTCATGTAATAATGCACCGAAACTACAGCTCCCTTTCCACATCCAGGCCCCACAGAACTTTCCATGGTTTACCCCAGACGCTTCACATGCCCTGGTTCAATCCATTGACAGCACGTCGACCCCGGTATACCACATCGTTCCAATTCACTCTATTCCTTGCCCGCCTTCACCCTCCTGCATGTTCAGGCCCCGATCACTCAAAATCTTTTTCACTCAATCTTTCCACCTCCAATTTGGTCTCCCACTTCTCGTTCCACCTGACACATATATCCTCTTGGTCAATCTTTCCTCACTCATTCTCTCCATGTGACCAAACCATTTCAAAACACCCTCTTCTGCTCTCTCAACCACACTCTTTTTATTACCACACATCTCTCTTACCCTATTATTACTTACTCGATCAAACCACCTCACACCACATATTGTCCTCAAACATCTCATTTCCAGCACATCCATCCTCCTCCGCACAACTCTATCCATAGCCCACGCCTCGCAACCATATAACATTGCTGGAACCACTATTCCTTCAAACATAGCCATTTTTGCTTTCGGAGATAATGTTCTCGACGTCCACACATTCTTCAAGGCTCCCCAAATTTCGCCCCCTCCCCCACCCTATGATTCACTTCTGCTTCCATGGTTCCATCCGCTGCCAAATCCACTCCCAGATATCTTAAAACACTTCACTTCCTCCAGTTTTTCTCCATTCAAACTTACCTCCCAATTGACTTGACCCTCAACCCTACTGTACCTAATAACCTTGCTCTTATTCACATTTAGTCTCAGCTTTCCTCTTTCACACACTTTACCAAACTCAGTCACCAGCTTCTGCAGTTTCTCACACGAATCAGCCACCAGCGCTGTATCATCAGCGAACAACAACTGACTCACTTCCCAAGCTCTCTCATCCACAACAGACTGCATCCTTACCCCTCTTTCCAAAACTCTTGCATTCACCTCCCTAACGACCCCATCCATAAACAAATTAAACAACCATGGAGACATCACACACCCCTGCCGCAAACCTACATTCACTGAGAACCAATCACTTTCCTTTCTTCCTACACGTACACATGCCTTACATCCTCGATAAAAACTTTTCACTGCTTCTAACAACTTGCCTCCCACACCATATATTCTTAATACCTTCCACAGAGCATCACTATCAACTCCATCATATGCCTTCTCCAGATCCATAAATGCCACATACAAATCCATTTGCTTTTCTAAGTATTTCTCACATACATTCTTCAAAGCAAACACCTGATCCACACATCCTCTACCACTTCTGAAACCACACTGCTCTTCCCCAATCTGATGCTCTGTACATGCCTTCACCCTCTCAATCAATACCCTCCCATATAATTTCCCAGGAATACTCAACAAACGTATACCTCTGTAATTTGAGCACTCACTTTTATCCCCTTTGCCTTTGTACAATGGCACTATGCAGGCATTCCGCCAATCCTCAAGCACCTCACCATGAGTCATACATACATTAAATAACCTTACCAACCAGTCAACAATACAGTCACCCACTTTTTTGATAAATTTCACTGCAGTACCATCCAAACCCGCTGCCTTGCCGGTTTTCATCTCCCGCGAAGCTTTTACTACCTCTTCTCTGTTTACCAAATCATTTTCCCTAACCCTCTTACTTTGCACACCACCTCGACCAAAACATCCTATATCTGCCACTCTATCATCAAACACATTCAACATACCTTCAAAATACTCACTCCACCTCCTTCTCACAGCGCCACTACTTGTTATCACCTTCCCATTAGCCGCCTTCATTGAAGTTCCCATTTGTTCCCTTGTCTTACGCACTTTATTTACCTCCTTCCAAAACATCTTTTTATTCTCCCTAAAATTTAATGATACTCTCTCACCCCAACTTTCATTTGCCCTCTTTTTCACCTCTTGCACGCACAGACGTTTATTGGATGCATTTCCTGATTATTGATATCTGTAAATCTTTAATTTTTTGTTCTCAACATTTTGTTCTGAGGAAGTAGGCGTAAGATAATGGTCAGCAAGACCTCAGGGTGGTGTGTGTGGACGTGTTTGAGATATGAATCCCGGGTTATGCTAATGTGAACAGCCAAACGTGTCAGCCTCATGAAAACTAAATGAAACAGAAAAGGAAAAGAAAATACCCAAAACATGATCTATCGTCGTGAGATTATAAATCTAAAAGTCAGGAATAAGATAGAAAATTAATATCCAAGTTAATCCTTCCTAATTAGCAAGGGGGGATTAATGGGGGATTTCCAGGAAGGTTTTGTTCGTCTTCTTTCCCCCAATCCTTCCTCAGGCTCCCTTATCCCTCCCAGCTTTACTATCCACTCTATGGAATCCTTACAATCCCTTCCAAGGCTCCTACCATAAGATGGAACCCCTCTCAAGAATTTTACCACAAGATGAAGCCCCTTCAAGACCCCTACCACAAGATGAAACTCCTCCGAGTTCTTACCACATGATGGAAGCCCTTTGATATTCCCTAACACAACATGGAACACCTTCAAGGCTCTTCCCATAAGACGGAACCCTTTCAATGCTCCTTACCAAAAAAAAAAAAAAAGGAAACCTTCAAGGCTCTTACCACAGGATAAAATTCCTTTAAAGCTCCCACCACAGGTTAGAAGTCCTCCAAAGTTTGTACCACAAGATGGAAATACTTCATGGTTTCGTGCATCAACATGTTGGTGATTGAGAAGTTGGTGAAATGCGTAGAACATCAGCCGGGAAGGAGCAATGTGATGTCTTCAGAAGTAGCGGAGGGCGTGTGGACCGGATGTTTGCTTGAAAGACTTTGCATGAACAGTTCTTAGAGAATGAGAGGGACCTGCTTGTGGCAGTTAGGGAACTAAAGCAAGCGTATGAATGGGTTGACATACATGCCTTATGGAAGGTGTTACGAATATATCACGCGAGAAGAAAGCTGATAGAAGCAGTGAGAAAGAAAGATGAGTGTGCGAGTAGGAAGGGAGGAGGGTGAGTTGGGTCTGCCTTAAGGGTGTATGTTGTCACCACGTCTAATTAGTATGTTTGTGGGCGGCTTGGTTGATGCGACGGTCTTGGAGAGATGGGTGGGTATATAGTGGTGCTGAAGTCGGGGATGTGGTCGGGGCTGTAAGGTGATTCTGTTGCTGTTTGCAGGTGACACGGCTTTGGTGGCAGGCTTAGGAAACCAAAGGAACTGGTGTCTGAAAGCAGGTAGATGGGAGTTAATGTGAATAAAGATAATGTTTTGAGGATTAGCGGGGGGTTGAAGGCTGGTCTGAGAGAGTCTGCCATGAGAGACTTGGAGAAAGGGGTGGTTTTAGGAACCTTGGAGTGAACATGGCACCGGATGGAACTATGGGAGCTGGAGTGTATCACTACGGGGTCATGGGTGCATGAAGGTTTGTTTCGAATGAGAGGTCGATGTCAGTGAGACCGACGAAAGGAGAGCATGACAGAGAGCTGAACGAGGTGTGCTAAAGTGGTTTGGGTATTTGGAGAGGATGAGTGAAGAATGACTGGCTAAGAGGAAGTACTGTGACTGTCAAAAGTGGAGGGAGCAGGGAGGAGGGGGAGACAGAGAAGGAGATGGAAAGATGGAATGAGATATGTCTCGAGTTATCGGAGCCTGAATATATAGGAGGGTGAGAGGCATGCGCGGGATAGAGCTATGTGATTTACAGTGGGTGACTTGCTGTCAGTGGGCTGAATCAGGACATATGAAATGGTCAGGGGAAAACATGGGAAGGTCTTTGGGGTTTGGGTGTGGATAGTGGGCTGTGGTTTCAGTGTATCATGCATGACATGTGGAGAGTGGCTGTGTGCAAATAAAGCTGTTCTTTCTTTGATCCTGGCACTACCTTCCTTTGCGGGAAGCGGCGCACTACAATGAAAAACAAACAATATTGTCATTACTGTTATACAGCCCCAGGACAACTTTTATGTGGGTTGTGCAGTTTCTAGGTTGCGTTCCATACAGGAGCAGAGAGCGACCGATGTATGTGGAGCAAAAACCCCTGACGCAACGACTGATGATTGTCACTAACAATAGTGAAACGTAGCCCAAGATGACTGCAGGTGGAGTCCGGTAACACACACACACACACACACACACACACACACACACACACACACATTTCGAAATACCCCCAAGAAGATTACAACCCTCAATACATCATCACTCAGCTCTCACGATAGATATACTCAGTAGATGAGAAAACATTCCACACAAATTCCTCCTGCCCTCACCGACAAGTTTTCATTTCTCATGACAACATTATCACAGTTGTTCATGACCTGAGACTTGGCAAGACATGCAAGAAACATCTGCTGACAATCCTGGGCTGCGCAGGGCCGTGGGGAAAATTGCTACAGATGTCCATCACTGGTTCATGCAATCCCACACAGTCCTCCCTGCTGGGTCAGGTCATGTGCGCACATCGTGACCCACGATGCCACTCACTGTTATGAAACTACAAAACTCATGATTGGGTAAGACGACAGACCTGTTTGCTCTCTCTCTCTCTCTCTCTCTCTCTCTCTCTCTGGACCACTAATATTTTCTTCATTTATCAACTTTCTGAATACTTTACGACTTATCATTGATGCGCCGCGTGCTGGTTGTCACCACCTCTGCCATGTTGCTGGGGGTCACCGTGTCAAGCATGGCCGCCTCGCTTATATCATATATATATATATATATATATATATATATATATATATATATATATATATATATATATATATATATATATATATCTTTTTTCTTTCTTTCATACTATTCGCCATTTCCCGCATTAGCAAGGTGGCGTTAAGAACAGAGGACTGGGCCTTTGAGGGAACATCCTCACCTGGCCCCCCTTCTTTGTTCCTTCTTTTGGAAAATTGAAAAAAAAACGAGAGGGGAGGATTTCCAGCCACCCGCTCCCTCCCCTTTTAGTCGCCTTCTACGACACGCAGGGAATACGTGGGAAGTATTCTTTCTCCCCTATCCCCAGGGATAATATATATAATATATATATATATATATATATATATATATATATATATATATATATATATATATATATATATATTCATTTTGCTTTGTCGCTGTCTCCCGCGCCTGCGAGGTACCGCAAGGAAACACACGAAAGAAATGGCCCAACCCATCCCCAGACACATGCACATACACACACGTCCACACACGCAAACATACACACCCACACATCCCAACGTACACACATATGTACACACACAGACACACACATATACACACATGCACACAATTCACACTGTCTGCCCCTACTCACCCCCATCGCCACCCCGCCACACACGGAATAACATCCCCCTCCCCCCTCATGTGCGCGAGGCAGCGCCAGGAAAAGACACCAAAGGCCCCATTCGTTCACACTCAGTCTCCAGCTGTCATGCAATAATGCCCGAAACCACAGCTCCCTTTCCACATCCAGGCCCCACAGAACTTTCCATGGTTTACCCCAGACGCTTCACATGCCCTGATTCAATCCATTGACAGTACGTCGACCCCGGTATACCACATCGATCCAATTCACTCTATTCCTTGCACGCCTTTCACCCTCCTGCATGTTCAGGCCCGGATCACTCAAAATCTTTTTCACTCCATCTTTCCACCTCCAATTTGGTCTCCCACTTCTCCTCGTTCCCTCCACCTCCGACACATATATCCTCTTGGTCAATCTTTCCTCACTCATTCTCTCCATGTGCCCAAACCATTTCAAAACACCCTCTTCTGCTCACTCAACCATACTCTTTTTATTTCCACACATCTCTCTTACCCTTACATTACTTACTCGATCAAACCACCTAACACCACATATTGTCCTCAAACATCTCATTTCCAGCACATTCATCCTCCTGCGCACAACTCTATCCATAACCCACGCCTTGCAACCATACAACATTGTTGGAACCACTATTCCTCCGAACATAGCCATTTTTGCTTTCCGAGATAATGTTCTCGACTTCCACACATTTTTCAAGGCTCCCAGGATTTTCGCCCCTTCCCCCACCCTATGATTTACTTCCGCTCCCATGGTTCCATCCGCTGCCAGATCCACTCCCAGATATCTAAAACACTTTACTTTCTCCAGTTTTTCTCCATTCAAACTTACCTCCCAATTGACTTGACCCTCAACCCTACTGTACCTAATAAACTTGCTCTTATTCACATTTACTCTTAACTTTCTTCTTTCATACACTTTACCAAACTCAGTCACCAGCTTCTGCAGTTTCTCACATGAATCAGCCACCAGCGCTGTATCATCAGCGAACAACAACTGACTCACTTCCCAAGCTCTCTCATCCCCAACAGACTGCATACTTGCCCCTCTTTCCAAAACTCTTGCATTCACCTCCCTAACAACCCCATCCATAAACAAATTAAACAACCATGGAGACATCACACACCCCTGCCGCAAACCTACATTCACTGAGAACCAATCACTTTCCTTTCTTCCTACACGTACACATGCCTTACATCCTCGATAAAAACTTTTCACTGCTTCTAACAACTTGCCTCCCACACCATATATTCTCAATACCTTCCACACAGCATCTCTATCAACTCTATCATATGCCTTCTCCAGATCCATAAATGCTACATACAAATCCATTTGCTTTTCTAAGTATTTCTCACATACATTCTTCAAAGCAAACACCTGATCCACACATCCTCTACCACTTCTGAAACCACACTGCTCTTCCCCAATCTGATGCTCTGTACATGCCTACACCCTTTCAATCAATACCCTCCCATATAATTTGCCAGGAATACTCAACAAACTTATACCTCTGTAATTTGAGCACTCACTCTTATCCCCTTTGCCTTTGTACAATGGCACTATGCAAGCATTCCGCAAATCCTCAGGCACCTCACCATGAGTCATACATACATTAAATAACCTTACCAACCAGTCAACAATACAGTCACCTCCTTTTTTTAATAAATTCCACTGCAATACCATCCAAACCTACTGCCTTGCCGGCTTTCATCTTCCGCAAAGCTTTCACTACCTCTCCTCCGTTTACCAAATCATTTTCCCTAACCCTCTCACTTTGCACACCACCTCGACCAAAACACCCTATATCTGCCACTCTATCATCAAACACATTCAACAAACCTTCAAAATACTCACTCCATCTCCTTCTCACATCACCACCACTTGTTATCACCTCCCCATTAGCCCCCTTCACTGAAGTTCCCATTTGTTCCCTTGTCTTACGCACTTTATTTACCTCCTTCCAGAACATCTTTTTATTCTCCCTAAAATTTAATGATACTCTCTCACCCCAACTCTCATTTGCCCTCTTTTTCACCTCTTGCACCTTTCTCTTGACCTCCTGTCTCTTTTTTTTTTTTATACATCTCCCACTCATTTGCATTTTTTCCCTGCAAAAATCGCGCGTGTGTGTGTGTGTGTGTGTGTGTGTGTGTGTGTGTGTGTGTTTGTGTGTGCGTTACTGTCGTACAACCCCAGAACTACTCCTACGCTCCACGCAGGAGTAGGAAAAGGACGTACTCCACGCCAAGACTACGCTCTCTTCTGTCCATCATTAAGCTTCGTAAAAGGTGACTTCTCGCTCACGGTGTAACCACTCGTAGACGGAGAACGTTAACACACACACACACACACACACACATCATATATAAAGTGTTACCGGACTCCGCCAACTCGAGGTTACTCCTCTGGTGAGGGAAAATTATCGGGCGGCGTACAGTCTCGTTAGTAACTCACTCCAGCAGACTCCAGCGGCTCCTTCTCTGGAAGCTCCGCAGCTCTGGAACTACTGCATGACCTCCTGGAGGAGGAGTCCTGAAGTAACTGCGGGACGCCCTCCAGAGAGTCGCCCTGAGGCATTCATAAACACATAGCCATATACGTACACCTATCTATCTATCTATCTATATCTATATATATATATATATATATATATATATATATATATATATATATATATATATATATATATAGGGTGTTTTGGTTGAGGTGGTGTGCGAAGTGAGAGGGTCAGGGAGAATAGGTAAACAGAGAAGAGGCAGTGAAAGCTTTGCGGAAGATGAAAGCTGGCAAGGCGGCGGGTTTGGATGGTACTGCAGTGGAATTTATCAAAAAGGGGGTGACTTTGTTGTTGATTGGTTGGTAAGGTTATTTAATGTATGTATGGTTCATGGTGAAGTGCCTGATGATTGTCGGAATGCATGAATAGTGCCATTTTACAAAGGCAAAGAGGATAAAGGTGAATGTTCAAATTACGGAGGTGTAAGTTTGTGGAGTATCTCTGGGAAATCATATGGGAGGGTATTGATTGAGAGGGTCAAAGCATGTACAGAGCATCAGTTTAGGGAAGAGCAGTGTGGTTTCAGAAGTGGTAGAGGATGTGTGGATCAGGTGTTTGCGCTGAAGAATGTGTGTGAGAAATACTTAGAAAAACAGATGGATTTGTATGTAGCATTAATGGATCTGGAAAAGGCATATGATAGGATTGATAAAGATGCTTTGTGGCAGGTATTAAGAAATATGGTGTGGAAGGTAAGTTGCTAGAAGCAGTGAAAAGTTTTTACGAAGGATGTAAGGTATGTTTACGAGTAGGAAGAGAGGAAAGTGATTGGTTCCCAGTGAACGTTGGTTTGCGGCAGGGGTGCGTGATGTCTCCATGGCTGTTTAATTTGTTTATGGATGGGTTTGTTAGGGAGGTGAATGCAACAGTTTTGGAGAGAGGGGCAAGTATGCAGTCTGATGTTTACGAGAGGGCCTGGGAAGTGAGTCAGTTGTTCGCCGATCCGATGATACAGCACTGGTGGCTGATTCGAGTGAGAAACTGCAGAAGTTGATGACTGAGTTTGGTAAAGTGTGTGAAAGAAGAAAGTTGAGCGTAAATGTGAATAAGAGCAAGGTTATTAGGTTCACTAGGGTTGAGGGACAAGTTGATTGGGAGGCAAGTTTGAGTGGAGAAAAACTGGAGGAAGTTAAGTGTTTAGATATCTGGGAGTGAATTTATCAGCGGATGGAACCATGGAAGCGGAAGTGAGTCACAGGATAGGGGAGGGGGCGAAGGTTCTGGGAGCGTTGAAGAATGTGTGGAAAGCAAGAACGTTATCTCGGATAGCAAAAATGGGTATGTTTGAGGGAATAGTGGTTCCAACAATGTTATATGGTTGCGAGGCATTGGCTATAGATAGGGTTGTGCGTAGGAGGGTGGATATGTTAGAAATGAGATGTTCGAGGACAATATGTGGTGTGAGGTGGTTTGATCGAGTAAGTAATGAAAGGGTATGAGAGATGTGTGGTAATAAAAAGTTTGTGGTTGAAAGAACAGAAGAGTGTGTTTTGAAATGGTTTGGTCACATGGAGAGAATGAGTGAAGAAAGATTGACCAAGAGGATATATGTGTCAGAGGTGGAGGGAACGAGGAGAAGCTGGAGACCAAAGTGAAGGTAAAAGGATGAAGTGAAAAAGATTTTTAGCGATTGGGGCTTGAACATACAGGAGGGTGAGAGGCGTGCAAGGAATAGTGTAAATTGGAACGATGTGGTATACCCGGTTTGACATGCTGTCACTGGATTGAACAAGGACGTAAGAAGCGTCTTGGGTAAACCATGGAAAGTTCTGTAGGGCCTGGATGTGGAAAGGGAGCTGTGGTTTCTGTGCATTATACATGACAGGTAGAGACTGAGTGTGAACGAATGTGGCCATTTTTTTGTCTTTTCGTAGCGCTACCTCGCGTGCGCCGGGGGGGGGGTTAATGTTTAGCGGGGTGGCGACGAGAATGGATGAAGGCAGTAAAAATGAATATGTATATGTGTATATGTGTGAATGTCTGTATATTCATATGTATGTATACGTTGAAATATATAGGTATGTACATGTGCGTGTGTGGGCGTTTATGTATATGCATGTATATGTGGGTAGGTTGGGCCATTTTTTCGTATGTTTCCTTGCGCTACCTCGCTAACGCGGGAGACGGCGATTATGTATAATATATGAATATATATATATATATATATATATATATATATATATATATATATATATATATATATATATATATATATATATATATATATATATACACATATATATATATATATATATATATATATATATATATATATATATATATATATATATATATATATATATAAAGAGAGAGAGAGAGAGAGAGAGAGAGAGAGAGAGAGAGAGAGAGAGAGAGAGAGAGAGAGAGAGAGAGAGATGTTTCTTTACAGCTTTATCAAGAGATGTATTCTCTCGTCGTCACAGCACACTGAAGACCAGCATATAATGAACATCAGTAAACTTCATTCAGCTCTCGTCGACCTCCTCCAACAGTGTCTGTCATGGCTGACGTATCCAATATCTTTTGTCTTCATCTGATGATACACAGCTAAGCTCTCCTCGCCCTTGTCCTTGACCATGCCCTTCGAGGAAGAAAGGATGTCAGGAGACGTGGGAGAAAAGAGAGACTTATGCAGACCTCGAGGTACAGAGGGAATACAAATGTCGAGACTGGTTCAGTCAGTCAGTACTCCTGCAGACGTTCTTTGTTCGTCTTCCTGGAAGTGTTGAGGCCAGATGCTGAGGAGAGGCTGGCCCACAGCCAGCCAGTCTTGTCTGTCACACAACCTCATCTGTGCCACCATCTCTTAACATTATCATCCCATGAGTGGGATGTTGACACCATGAGCAGGATGCTGACACTGAGATTCATACCGGGAGACCTGCAGTATTCTGAATAATCTAGAATTGAATACGTCTGTTGGCGATCGCGTTACTTGGCGATCGCGTTACTAAGTGTCATGTCTATAAGGTATTGCTCTGCTAAGTCAACCTTATTCCTGCTTTGGATACTAGTGTGATGATATCCATTCATCAATTCTATCTGATCGTGGAACACGTCTATTTAGGTGCCCATCTGGGTGAATTGTGCCGCCGCCCAACGGTTCATTCTTAAAGGATTTGTCGTCTCTCCTCCCGGAGGCTCCAGCCACAACTGGTGGCCAGGGAAGTTAACTGAGGACACCTACCCTGCCAGTCCCCTCCCCCCTACTCCCCTTATTCTTGCTGTTTCCTCTATCTCCCCTCCCCCACTCTCTCTTTCTCACTTTCTTCTATTTCAGTCCTTCTCTTTCTTTCATCTCTCTACTCATCTTTTACTCTCCATCCTACCCTTGTTTTTGATTTTCATTGTTGAAGTCTTCAGTTATGGACAAAAGTCCACATCAAGACCGGGCCTTAACTGAAATATAGAGAAAATTATGAAACGGATAAAGAAAAGACAAGGGAAAGTATTTACTAATTTTGGAGGAAGTGAAAAACCTGTATCTTAAGATAAGTCACGTCATAGTTATCAGGATAGACATGAGAAGGTAGAGTTCCAAAGTTTCGAGGTGTAGGGAAAGAAACAGTTATCAGAACGGCCCACCCTTGAGTTGCCGACGGCCACACAATAATGATGTGACGCAGCAGCTTGCCAAGTATTGCTTGGTCTACCTAGTGGTGGGGGCACACAGGACCCGTCGCCATTGTTAAGAAAAATAAAAGGTATCCTGGACGGGCCATCAATAAGCAACTGGTGGCCACCTTCTTCGAAGTCCAGGACGAGGGGAAGTCTGTTTGTGGTCAAGTCCTGGGCGAAGATAACGCTATTTGCACTTCGAAGTCCAAGTCTCTCTGAACTTTGAAGAGACGGATTACCTCATCAGTAACATTGATGTCGCATCTAACTCATGCATTTCAAAGGTCTAATATAATTCATCCATTGATTCCGAGAGCGACGTAGTAATGTATTAAAGGAGATGAATAATAAAGGCCCACAGAGCAAACTGAGCAAACAATGTTCAAGCAAACTGTAGATAATTTTTTCTGCCGTTCCGGTAAATGGATCTTGTCAACAATAATGTGCATTAGATTTTTTTTTTTTGCATTTTTCCATAAAGTTTCGTACGGTTATATGTTATTAATGCTGCTCTCGTCTTAGGATTCACAGGAATGTTGATGAAACAAAAATGTAACCGAAACGTTTGAATCGTTTGTCAAATATTATTGATCAATGTTTTTGCTGCAGGTTTTGAGGCATTGATTCCTGATGATGATATCAGATACCAAGTCATATGTGAACCTACCTACGTCCACGTAGACACACATTCAAAACTGACGCATAATCAATTCTACTCAGTCACGCTCTACCTTCTGCTGGCAGACTCGAACGTCAGGATGTTGTAGAAAATTACTTTTAAGACAACGTAATCTAGTCTCTGAATAACCCAGGTAATAGTCAAAACCGCCGGATGTATATTTGATACCAAAACGAGAAAACTTGTGCCGTTGCAGCTGTGTATACCAAGAAAGGCAAAATACAATATAGATAATCAATGGAGATATCTATTTACCCGTCCATTACCTCCACTCGAGCATAAGAAACTGTCATACTTGCAACCGGTAGTTTGCTATCCATCACAATCTTCAGGAAGTAATCAGGTTGTATTTAATAACATTCACATCTTTGTTCGCAGTATATTCTTCCTTCTACCTTCACACATGTCGCAATGGTGGGGCTTCCTGTGGCATGACACAGTGGCCTTCTTCCATCTGTTGGAAGCAACGGGCAAGACAAGCATAAACACAAGCGCGTGATGTAGTGAGGTACAGAGGCATGAGGACGAGTGTGTAGTCTCGAGCGACCGTCGAAAAGAGAGATGTGGACTGATCAACACAGTTCATTAATGTCTTCGTTTGTCAGCTGTTGGTGCTGGAGTCTGATAAAGAATGATGGTAAAAACATAAATCAACGAACTGCCTAAAGACACCATTGTTCTCGCCTGCCGCTAATCTGTTCCTCGCCTCCTGATCACCTCCATCTTAGCATCAATTTCCACCTCGTCCATCACCGTCCTCGAGAGGACAGACCGACTGTCAGGGCTGCTAACAAAAACCGCGACGCTTGTGGTCACTACCAAGCAAGAGGCACCTCGTGGTACCTCGGGGATCTGGATCCAGGAGATGAAGACAGTGTTCAACAGTCTCTCACACACTTGTTGAGAATCATTCAACAGTTATTCAAATTCCGAAGTTGTGTGTGTATGTGTGTGTGTGTGTGTGTGTGTGTGTGTGTGTGTGTGTGTGTGTACTACTACTCCGGAAATGAAGACCAAAACTGGGGGATGGAACTCAAAAATCTCATTCCTTCAACCCTTCCTTACTTGTCTTCAATCTTGAAGAACACCAAACCTATTCCGCTCCCTACCTAAGGGACAGCAACCCTCACTGGCAGCCGTACCTTCTTGATCTATACAGGAATTCCACCTCCTGCCAATTGTCTTCCCTCTATACAACAACCCCAGAGCCAACCCCAACCCCTCAACCTCGTCCACCTGCCATTCGTCTTCCTTCTATACAACAACCCCAGAGCCAACCCCAACCCCTCAACCTCGTCCACCTGCCATTCGTCTTCCTTCTATACAACAACCCCAGAGCCAACCCCAACCCCTCAACCTCGTCCACCTGCCATTCGTCTTCCCTCTATACAACAACCCCAGAGCCAACCCCAACCTCGTCTCCTCAAGGAATCCAACCTCTACCACAGCCTACAGTCAAGGAACCTCATAGTTTCCTACTTTCTTCTGTTGTTTTCCCTCACCCACGTTATGTTCTCAACCCCACAACGCCAGTCACTGCTCACAGCGCGGCCAAGGTTATCATCCCATGTTTACAACGAATTGGGACTGAAATTGACATTTTCTTTTGTTGTCTGACAGATGCTTGCGTGATGGCCTCCAACGTTACGATATAATCTTTTCATCAATTTCCATTTTTGCATCAAGCAGCTGCAACTCATTGATGTCATTACGCTGGATATAAAGGCAATGCTTACGATTCTTTTCATTTCCTGTAGAATCTTGCATGCAAACATAATAATTTGGCTATATTACATCTTTCCTGCTACATGGTAAGTAACGATACACACAAAGGGCAAGTAATGCTACACACACATGGTAAGTAACGAAACACACAAAGGGTAAGTAACGATACACACACAGGGTAAGTAACGATACACACACAGGGTAAGTAACGATACACACACAGGGTAAGTAACGATACACACAGGGTAAGTAACGATACACACAGGACAAGTAACGCTACACACACAGGGTACGTAACGATACACACACAAGTGCACTTTCGTGTAATAATCACATCATCAGGGAAGACACAAGAGAAATATAACAGTCAGTTGATATACAATCACATATTTACGAAATAGCGTCCTAGCTACGTCTCTTCGTTATATATCAACTGACTGTTATATTTCTCCGTTGTGTCTCCCCTACGATGTGATTATTACACGAAAGTGCACTTGGGAACTTACTGTGTTTCATATTCCCCGTGGACTCATAGGAATATACTTGATCAAGCGCAAAATTGTGATCCTTTCCAATATATATATATATATATATATATATATATATATATATATATATATATTGACGTGCTGTCAGTGGATTGAAGCAAGGCATGTGAAGCGTCTGGGGTAAACCATGGAAAGCTGTGTAGGTATGTATATTTGCGTGTGTGGACGTGTGTATGTACATGTGTATGGGGGGGGGGGGGCCATTTCTTTCGTCTGTTTCCTTGCGCTACCTCGCAAACGCGGGAGACAGCGACAAAGTATAAAAAAAAAAAAAAAAAAAAAAAAAATATATATATATATATATATATATATATA